>NC_041388.1:449788907-449797559 GCF_002162155.2 Triticum dicoccoides | reverse complement strand
GAATACGTAATACACACACATACCTCTCTAGGCCCCGCCAAATGCATCAACTACACATTCACACATGTTACATCACGTACCCCATTGATCTAAAAAGCCCTCTCTTCACGTTTATTTCGCATACAACATTCCTTTTGAATAAAGTGTGGCCAAAAAAATATTTTAGAGTTTCTACATATATACAACATTACAAAGTTATATGGAGGAGTACGAACGCTAATTTGCATTGCATGCTGCCCACAATGATATTTATTCCGCACTGTGAATTTGTATATTTTTATACTATATACAAAGTTAGTCATAATAAAGAGAAACGAAGAGCATCTCTCTCTCTCCATCGCATACCCCCCATGTACGCCCTTTCACGTATGCATACAAAACTATATCCAGGTCCTCTAAAAGTAAGCCTCCCCAGAAAATTCAGCCATGTTTCACCTTTCTCTCGCGATATATGCAATGACGATCATCGTATTTGAAGCGAAAGCACGATACGTACATTGGACTTCATAATCCACTCATTACGGTCACCATTTATGTTTAGTGGTTATTATGAAGTCACGGGCTCACCGTACAACTCTGTATTTGCTCATGACATGACTAGTTGACCAGTTAAACGCTCCACGTGGCACCTCTAGTGTTGCATCACATTATCTCACTACCATCGTGCCCACCTGTCGACTTGTATCTACTCTACATCTACACTCTTATAAAATAGATAAAATACACTCTTATAAAAAATAGAGTTGGTGATGATGGTGTGCCTGCCATCCTGCAATATAGGCCGTCTGATTTATATCTGACGGATAGGAAAGAAACTATAGCAATTTTGCAAAAAGGTACCCACACACCTCTCCACATTTGCAAATAAGGCCTTCCCTCATTCATCATTTTCTCTCACAAGATAAACAAGTCATACAAATGCATCTTGATGTTACATGCAACGCACGGGCATCTTGCTAGTAAGAATGAAAACAAACGACAAAAAAATATTTGGACGGTGGTTCGAAGTCATGACCGCGGGCACAACAGACAAGGTGGCCTTGTATTAGTATGCTGAACTGTCTGTTTTAACACACAGGAGCTAGTGTGGTGATTATACACACACGCACGCATGCACACGAACTGCATCCATGCAACACTCACACAAACACATGCACCCACGCACGCACGCAACACTCACACGTACACACGCAGCCACGCATGCACGCAACACTCACACGCACGCATGCAACACTCACACGCACACACGCACGCATGCATGCACACACCAGTACACCACACGACCAACACACACTCTCACGCTCAAGTGCTCAACCTACACGTCCATGCGCACACATCAGGCCCTGACAGACACATACACAACCAGCTGATTCCCGCGCACGGGTTGGAGCCTTGTCGCGCCTGCGTAATTTTGTGTTTATCTGACCTTTTGCCTATGCGAACTGACAGGTGGGAGCCACAACGAACGTGGTTAATTTAACTAGTCAACATGGCGCCACGCAGACTATTTGGCCGGTCAACAGAGTGCAATCCGATGTTGAGCTGTGAGCAAGTGACCGTATAATCACCGCAAAACGTATATAGTGACCGTAATCAGCTTATTCTGAAGTTCGGTGACTGTATTACGCTTTTCTCTCTGTAGGCCCTCCAAAACTACATCTCTACACGTTCTCGCATGTTACATCTAACAACTATGCAATACATCACTACTACTACACTCTAACACAATAAATCATATGTGTTTTTAGTTTTACTAGATATCATATTGTTACTTATAATTATTCTATTTGCATACATTAAAATAGCCTTTGAAATGTATGGCTAGTATCATCTACCGCGCGGGAAAATCCCGCCCTTTCCTGTTTAATCGGGTTTGTATCGATGGATCGTGCGAAACAGCAAAACTATACTAGTACTATACAGTACAAGTGATAGTTCACTGGGTCGTCGTGTCGTCTACTCCTCCGTCGTAAGAGTGGAGTGCTCACTTTCATAAATCTTCTAGTCCCTTTCGCCGACATGTGGGACATCAAGCTACCGGGTCCACGTGCCATACCGGAATACAGTGCAGAGTAGCCGGGGTGAAGCACCCCAGTCATGGCGCCGGCGTAGTAATGAGCAATGAGGCATCAAATCAAAAAGCTGCACCTTTCCCGTAGTTAAGTTGGAGGGACGAAGCAACCATCATTTCACTCGTTGCTGAATCCGCTTCTCCCTCATCTTCTTCAACTTAACCACGTGTTGGTTCTGCCGTTGTTTTGCCTCATGTGGGATGCAGATCGGCTTGGTAAAGCACTGACATGTGGCACCACATGTTAGCAAACCGCCAGGACAACGTCCTCCGAAAATAAGAAGCCTAATCCTAGACTTACAAAGGGCTATGTAGCTACTATGTATACTTTCCATCTAATCTATATATGCCCCCCTGATTTTCAGGTGGGGTGGGCCTAATCCTCTCCTTTAATCCAATCAAATAGTCCCACATCACATCATTTCGTAACTTTACGTAAACCATTACGTGGATGTAGCATTGCTCAAATAAGAAACCTCCCCCGCCATCCGCGCGGCAAAATCACCTCCTTTTTACTAATCTCGATTCTATAATTTTTTAGATCAATATAATTGAGATTTGTATATATAGCACACAGGAGCAAAACCAAGTGGTACGGTTAAGGGCATCCACAATGTGTAGCCAAATGTGAAAATAGCTTTTGGCATTGTGGGAACCATTATGGATGGTGTTGCCAAAGCGAAAAAGATGGAACCGAAGCTCCGTGATTGATTGATTGAAGGAATAGAAAAATGCAACGTCTCTCCTCTTTCTCCCATGCTTGGACGCATGTAGTACTACAGTATAGAGCACAGAGTCTACTCCCCTGTCCCTTCTATCACAAATCACAAAGCAGTGAGGCATCAAATCACAAAAGAACGGACGAAGCAACCATCATTTCACTCTTCGCTGACTCCGCTTCTCCATCGTCTTCTTCAAGAAGCCATCTCACCACATTAGTTACTCCTAGTAGTACTAGTAAAGGACTTCCTGGATGCAAATGGTGTTCTCCGTCGAACGCACTTCGCCAAACCACCACAAAAGAAAATACCGTCGACGTCACCGGAATGGGGAAGGAAGTCAAATATAGTTACTACCACTATTTTTTTGTACACAAGGCCAGTATATCAAAATTACAATTTGGAAAGGGACACTAACACTAATCGAGGCAAAATTGATGGGGTTAGCAACCAAGGACATTAATATCCCCTGCATGCATGCGGAAGTGAGAAGGTTGGTTTGCATGGCGCTGCATTAATCAAGCGATGAGGAGTGAGATGGTTAGCTCTTTGGTCTTTGGAGAAGAAAATACGCATTAATTGACACGTGAAACGAGGATTTGTATCGATTAAATCCCGCGAAGGAAAACCCAGCCTTTCTTTTTTAACACTAGTACTCCTAGTACGTACTAAAAAGAAACGAAGGGCGTACGTACTTAGCCTCTTTGGGTCTAGGCCTTGCATTGCCAAACTTCGCCACACATTTTTGCCAAGCTTGCCTAAAGTTTTCAAAATGAGAAGGAGGTACACTTGCGCACGGCTATCGTGGTCGCACCGCACCCTCACATGGTCGCTCCTGCACGCCGCGGTCGTACCGCACCCTCACACAGTCGCTCATGCACGCTGCAAACCCAACCAAGGGAACGCACCCTCACTGACACGTGTTGTTGCATGTGAACACACCAAACTCAGCCATCCTATTGCTGACACATAATTTTCGTTCATATAGTATGTTCATCCAACCGCATGTTGGGGAGTATCTGTACGGCCCGTGCGGTGGTCTATTGGGGAATAAGAAGAGGTGACGAAGAAGGAAAGAAGGGTTAGGAGACGTAGGATATTCATCCAACCACCTGAAATGGTAGACTGACCCAAGTCAGGCGACTTGCATAACAAATATATGTTTTTACACAGCAAAAGATCCATGAAAACAACAACATAAAGAAAAACTATCACTGCTCGCGGAAAGAGACGGCCTCGTCGTCTTTGGCTGCCAGCGCGAACCAGCCGTCGTTGCCGACGTGTGTCTCCGCATCGTGGTTGTCCTCGGCCTCCAGCTACTCGTTCAAGCGGAGCGTGCGGGCGCTCCGCACGGACGAGAGCACAACCCGGTTCAAGTCGAGGACATCCGGTTCCGCCTGCAGGAGGGCCTCGATGGCAGCGGCATCCACGCGCTCTGCGTCGAGTCGAGCCTCCGCCGCCCGGTTCAAGTCCGGGACGTCCGGTTCCGCCTGCAGGAGGGCGTCAATGAGAGCGGCATCCGCGCGCTCTGTGTCGAGTCGAGCCTCTACCGCCGGGTTCAAGTCCAGGACGTCCGGTTCCGTCTGCAGGAGGGCCTTGATGGTAGCGGCATTCGCGCGCTCCGCCTCAAGTTGAGCCTCCGCCGCCCGGTTCACATCCATGACATCCGGTTCTGCCTGCAGGAGAGCCTCGATGGCAGCGGCATGCACGCGCTCCGCGTCGAGTTGAGCCTCTGCCTCCCGGTCCTCCTTTAGTATCGCCATGTTTAACCGCTGGTCCGCCTGCACCATGCGGGACTCGGACGACGGCACGAAGTCGACGTCCATCATCTCATACCCATCGAGGTCCTTCTGCGCCGCGACCTCCGCCATGAACATTGGATCGGCTTCCTCCTCCTCGTAGCTTGGCTCGAGAGAACTCGGGGATTGGCCCGCCGCAAAGCGAGCTTGGAACGGAGGTCTGTGGCGCCGACCGCCACCATGATTTCTGCGCGGCGCTCCAGCGTCAGCATCTTGTAGTAAGTGATCTTGCGGCGCACCGGCTTTCCGGTGAACTAGGAGACGCTTGATGTGGTCTAGGGGATCGAAACGTGGGGGAATGGGCTGGAGATTTGGTGTGTTTTTAGGGCAGTGGCTGGCGTAGGCCGAGCAGCAAAGGTTCTCGTGTGAACAGTGGTTCCAGTGACGACCGGTCAATCGGTTTTGACTGTACATCGCTCTTGTCGCGTTCGCGTTGCAGCCCGGCACGTTGGACCCTCCACGTCGCCCACCGAATGGAACGCGCTTCGTCTTGCGTTTTTGCTTGCTTGTGGGACCGCAGTTGAGAGCAAACCGACGTCCCTCCCCCTCCCCCGCCCGCGTCATTTATTATACCACCACTCCCTCCGCTTTATGCAGAGGAAACAAAAACAGAGGGAGTATTACTACGTATGAGGATCCCCTGACATGGCCGAACCCATTGAGTAACTGACATGCGGGGCCTAGCAAGCATGGGGTCCGCCAGTAAGTGACCGAAAGGGAGGGTAAGGCAGGGATACCTACGTCAGAGGATCCACTTCCACTATACTACTTTGACCAAATGTTAGAGTAATAATATATGACATGCAACTTACACAAATGTTAGAGTAATAATATATGACATGCAACTTACACAAAGCATACAGGGTCTAATGCGTTTTTCGAGGCTAACTTTGACCAAATGTTAGAGTAACAATATATGACATGCAACTTACACAAAGCATACGGTCAAATTCGTATGTGAAAGGAGTTTCCAATGATATAATTTTCACATTATACATCTCATGTACTATTAATCTTGTCAATAGTCAAATTGGAAACCATCTCGAGTACAAATCTAGGATTACGTAAGAATCTAACAATATTGATTGGGCATTGTTGAATGTTGATACCTTTTTATCAAAGTAGATATACTTTGACTACACATAAAACTTATATGTAAACTACTCCCTCCTTCCATCTGTATAGGGCCTAATGCGTTTTCGAGGCTAACTTTGACCAAAAGGAAGAGCAATAATATATGACATGCAACTTAAATAAAGCATACCATCAAATTCGTATGTGAAAGGAGCTTCCAATGATATAATTTTTGCATTATACATGTCATGTACTATTAATCTTGTCAATAGTCAAAGGCGGTCTTGAAAAATGCATTAGGCCCAATATAGATGGAAGGAGGGAGTAGAAAGGATAGGAGGGAGTATATTGTATGTTCAAAAACGAAATGAACATTGAATACCCTTTATATATGATTTGCGAATGCTATGATCACCGGTTCAAAATTTTGAATCCTCCTTAGGTATCACGTGCCCCCACTCGTTCCGGAGATCTATTGAAAGAGGACTAGGGTGGGTACATGCGAATGATACTCGGCGGAATTTTCAAATGAGGCATGCGGGAGGATGGACTCGACTAGAGGGCGACATGATCGATGGAGAAGAGGGTTGGAGAGGAATGAGAAATAAGAAAATGCCACATCATTATACTTGAACGGCTCAAATAAACAATAAGTTGTCTCGCTTGGCCTACATGGTGAAAGGCCTAATGCGCAACGCGGAGCACTGATGCTCGAATATGCCCAGGAAAACAGGGAAACAGACATGTGGGGCACACCCATCGGGATGACGTAGCGTAGACTAGTCCAATGGAGAAGCTGGCCCACGACCTCCTCGCCACCGACAACCGTTCATGTGGGTCGTTGGGGCCAACAACGGGACGCAGCTCCAGCACCGCCTCTGGACACGGCGACCGCGGTGAGCGACACGTTCATATCGTTGCTAGACACGGTCGGTTTCAGTTTGTCGAGGGTGGCGTTAGTGTTGTGGCACGACCAACGGTATGTTTGGTTTGTTCCCAAGGTTGCCCCATCAAAGCATTGGGTAGCCAAAATTTTGGTTGAGGTATTGGTTGCCCATGATTTGGCCGACATTGGCAAGAAAAATGAACTTGAGTTGGCTAGAGTTCATTGGCATGCCAAAGAAATGGCAACCATGCAAACAAAGACCAATCTTTGGGTCATGACCAAAATTTTGGTTGAGGTATTGGTTGCCCATGATTTGGCCGACATTGGAAAGAAAAATGAACTAGAGTTGGCTAGAGTTCATTGGCATGCTAAAAAAATGGCAACTATCCAAACAAAGACCAATCTTTTGGTCATGACCAAAATTTTCGCAAGGTGCACTTCGGCCACAATCCAAACACAACCCAACACCCGGCTCGTCGAGAATGCACGGGGCGTCGCAACACGTCCGCGGAGTGGTGTAGCGCGGCCAACTGCATCGTCTAGACCTGAGACCATGCCGGGCCGTCTTGCTTTTTCAATGACATGCGGGGATCGCATGTGAGCAAAGGGCATCTCCAACGTTGCCACGACCGCAGCTGACTACCCTGGCACACCAAAACCCTCGTCCCTCGCGCCATCGCGCGGTGCGTTCCCAGCCGGCGCCAGCTGCCCGCATTCATGCCGTCCGTTTGTATGTCGTCATTAAGAGGCTTGATGCCCGAGGAACAACTCCGGCGACTTAATGACGCACCCGGACGCTTGGCCTCACCGGAATGCGCTACTTAAAGCGGCAACGCCCAGCTAATCTCCACACCATAGCGCATCGTCCTCCTACCTGGAACCACATCCGCCATGACCGCAAGTGCGAACGCTCTGCGGGAGAGATTGTCTTCGGGGATGGAGCTCGAGGTCGCCGCCCTCGCTGAAGTCGCCGCACAAGCGGTGGCCACGCTGGCGGCCGACGACAGGAGCACCGTCAGCCACGCGTCCTACTTGCCGCCGTCCAACGTCCGGCACCGCCGAGGTCGGGGACTCCTCCGAGGATGAGTAGGGCATGGGAGACGGCAGGGCATGGTGTGCCAACTGGCCGGTCCGTCTCCCGTGTTCTACTTTTCCTCGCCGGAGACCGCACCTTCACTTCACGGGTCTTGAACCCTGCCCCCGTACATGGAGATCACAGATGGAGGACGTCGGTCACCGCCGTAGAATAGGTTTAGGGTCGAGTTTCTTTTATTTTTTTGTCCTATAAAAGTTTGAAATGTAATGAAAATCTGCTGTGTTTGCATTAATCTCGGCCGGTGTATATGAACTTTCACAATAATATACATATTGTAGGAGTACTAGCAAGATGCACGTGCGTTGCACGGAAGATCAAGATCTTGTGGAGAAAAGGATGAATGAGGGAAAGCCTTATCTGCAAATGTGGAGAGGAGTGTGGGTAAATTGTCATAGTTTCCTTCCTATCCGTTAGATATAGATCGGACGGCCTATATTGCAGGATCGGACACATCTTTCTACATCTACGGGAACCTACGAAAGGGTTAACGTAAATTGCCTCTCTCTCTCCTCCCCTGGTTTTCATGGTGGTGGGCCCCTCCGTCCCCCCAATCTACAATCAACAGCTCACACGTTTCACATTACGTTAATTACGTAACTGGGATTACGTAGGTGTAGCATTACTCGTCCTAAAAAACCCAACTAAGCCAACCTTCCAGCATATCGCGCGGGAAAAGACCCAGCCGCGCCGTTTTAGTCGGGATTACCGGATTACTAGTAGTAGTATCGACGGATCACGCGAAGCAACAGATTTTTTTGTGGGGGCGAAGCACCTAGTTTAAAAGGGAAAAATGTGTTACACTCACAGCACTCCTGTCATGGTCGCATTGCACCCCACACACGTTCGGTCCTGCACACGGCTCACGCAAACAGAACGCGCTTCGGCTTGCCTCTTCACTGACACGTGGGACTACACTTGGAGAAACCGACCATGCGCCAAACTCCCCCCGCCCACCGCGCGAAAATCCTCCCCCCCCCCACAACCAAAATTCCCCCCAAATCCGATTC
>NC_041388.1:449773462-449788545 GCF_002162155.2 Triticum dicoccoides | reverse complement strand
ACCCTTCGACCAACTAGCCAATAATATTCCCCAAACCCCCCTCCCCCCTGTCGCCCTCCACTCCATTCGCTCCGCCAAATCCGCCCTCCCCTCCGCGCCGATACGTCGGCGCCGTGGTCCGGCGATCCTCTCACTCCCACAGTACGCTCTCGTAGACTGCCATCCTCTAGCCGCGCCGCCACCTCTGGCTACGTTCTTGTGGAGGCGCACGGCGGTCAGCGCCGCCACCGCTGGCGATGTTCGTGTGGAGACGCACGACGGTCAGCTTCTCCCATGGTACGTGCATTCTAGACTGAGGCCACGTTCATGTCGGTGTAGCGCTGAATGTTAGCTGATAGACGCTGTTAATCTCACTGTTTGCCGAAGTAGTTTACTGTCAATATGCTCTGCTTAAGAAGCCTCCTTGCCCTATTCTGCACTCAATCTGCTTAGCTGAGATGGCATGCCAAGGCCGATTAGTTGCTAAAATATCCTACCATATATTTATTGTGACGTAGATTGCCATGGTATAGTAGCCAATCTGTTAGGTGAAATAGCTCTACACCGTTTTATACTCGATCTTTGTTGCTGCGTTGGCCTTCGATAGTTCGATGGCTGTGTGCTCGGCCTCATTGACTACTGAAACAGCCTGCCATAATTGGGCACTCAAATCTGTTTGCTGAATTAGCTTTACATATATTTCGTTACTTAGATCTGCTCGTCCAAATATCTTGCCATAGCTTTAGACATCGACCTAAGTATTTTTTCTGGACTTCATAAAAAGCATATATGTTTTTCCTGTAATATCTAGTAGAAGAACTAATTTGTATGTCTAACAGATGGACAGGACTTGGATAACTTCTGCTCAAAGATTCTCCGCTGCATATGTCGAGGGGGTTGAAAACTTCATGAACTTTATCAGAGCTGAGTACGATGGTCCAAAATCAGATGTGCTCTGCCCATGTAGTAGTTGTATGAATTCAGTTACAAGACCCCAGTCAACTGTGCAAAATCATCTACACTTGTATGGGATGTCGGTGACATATACTAGGTGGGTTCATCAAGGTGACGCTGTGAACGTCAATGTTATTGACTACGTGGAAGCAGCAGATCACCATCTTGATCTTCTTGATGCTCAGGTGGAAGAGGAGGAGGAGGAGGAGGAGGAGGTGGTGGCGGAGCTAGTGAGTTTGACCAACATTGAAACAATGCTACGAAATGCTCGTGCATTCCATGAACTTTCACCTGTAGAAGAAAAACGGTGAGCCCGCATGTTGGAACAATGCAACGTTGCTGTCACCCCAGGAAATAAGGTGTCAGTATTCTCAGCTATGGTCACTGTCGGTGTCAAAACCGGCGGATCTCGGGTAGGGGGTCCCGAACTGTGCGTCAAGGTCGAATGGTAACAGGAGGCAGGGAACACGATGTTTTACCCAGGTTCGGGCCCTCTTGATGGAGGTAAAACCCTACGTCCTGCTTGATTAATATTGATGATATGGGTAGTACAAGAGTACATCTACCACGAGATCAAGGAGGCTAAACCCTAGAAGCTAGCCTATGGTATGATTGTTGTTCCGTATGTTGTATATCTATCGACTAGCCTGGCCTCGGTTTATATAATGCACCGGAGGCCTAGGATAACAAGAGTCCTAGCCGAATACACCGGTGGGGAGAAGTCCTTATCTTGATCGCCAAGTCTAGTGGAATCTTCCTGGTATGCGAACCAGCCCATGATTATATGGCCACGGGGGTCCTCGGCCCAATCTAATAGATCGGGAGACGATGTGGTGAGTACCCCCTAGTCCAGGACACTGTCAGTAGCCCCCTGAACCGGTCTTCAAGTTAGGGACGCTCCTCGATTCTTCCGAACTATTCTTCATCTTCGGTTGCCGGTCTTGAAAACTGGTTCAACAAATCTTCTTTATCTTCGATCTTGAGGATCGCCGAAATGCATTCGACGAGTTTACACGTCGGGTATCCGAGGAGACCCTTTAAGTTTCCGGCCTTTATCAATGCCTTGTTTATTTTTATGCCACACCTCGGGTTTGAAGTTGTTCCCGGGAGGCAGGGTCCTCTTGCGTCCGAGCTCCAACGCCGGACTGCATTCGAGGTATCTTTTGTAGCCGAGCACCAACGCCGGACCGCTTCCCAGCTCTAGCGCCGGAATGTATCCGAGCTCCAACGCTGGACTATGTATCCGAGCTCCAATGCCGGACTGTATATCCGAGCTCCAACACCGAAATATATCCGAGCTCCAACGCCGGACTGTGTCCAGGCTCCAACGCCAGACTATATCCAAGGTGTCATATCACCTTGGTTCAAAAAAGTTGAAGGAGTTTAGCCGAGCTTAATGCAGGAAATGCCCTCTATGGAGCCAGCCACTAGCGCCCGAGCTTTATGCCGGACTGCTTCCGAGGTGGTGCACCACCCTGACTATGGCCTGATTTTTTGTCAATATTTTTTATTCTCTACCGAGATATATAGCCAGTAGCCCTCAAGGTGTGTATCGGTCTAAAACCCGAGATGCACATGAAGGATGACATAAGACCGCTAATCCCAGTAGCCGCTGAGACTCAGGTTGATTTGCAAAATCAGCCTGAGGATCAAGTCCTAGCTCGGCAGAATACTTCGGGACACAAAAGCTGCGTCCTCAGTCCTCAAGACTCAGGTTGGGTGCGGCCGACCAAACTGAGGATCAAAATCTCCTCGGAAACTATATTGCACATAAAATTTTCTGCATTGGACAAACAATGCAGCAGCCCCTGAGACACTGGTCGGGTGGCAACACCAGATCAGGGGATCGATGTGCCCCTTTAATATTTGTAAATAATAAGCCCGAAGCCCAGTAGCCCCCGAGCCTTAATGCGGGCACGGGTGGCCAAATTAAGGATCAATATCCATAGTAAAATCACAAATTATGTGTAATGACTCTATGTATCCAAGTACTTTACGTCATTAATGCTCGGATTCGCATTGTACAAAACTTTGTTGACCGACCATCGGCTTCCACCTCCTTGGCCAGTAGCCGAGGAGTGTTTTTCCTACTTTATAAAGCCTTTATGAGGGCAAAGATTTACGACAAACAAGGCAATCTGGCCACATGGTTTTATAAACAAAGGTACACAGAGAGATATGTTATATTACTGTTTAACAGAAGAAATGTATTCCAAAGAAAATAGTCCCGCTATCGGTTCCTTTCTTTGGGTTGTCATGCTAAGCATGATCATGAAACCTCAGCTCGAATGTAAGAGCAAAATATCAAGGATTTAGTTTGAGAGGCCAGTTAATAGCCCCCGGTAGTGTTCGGCGACAGTCGAGGTCAAGCCGTAAACACTTCGGCCAATGTTATGAATGGCCCGTCATAGTCATTGGATTGCTGACCAGTTTACGCTTATTGTGGCAGTCAGTTTTCGGCTTTCTCCACTAAGGTGCTTAACCATGTGAGCTGGAAGCACAATCGCAGTGGTTCTCCCTTTGCACGCCTAGCCGAACAAAACGGAACGTAGGAAGCAAGTGCAGGAGCCGGGCAACCCAACTATTGATCGAAGACACAATTCGAAACCGATGCATATATAGCAATATCTGAGAATATTTTTGCCGAATCCCTAAAGGTGTCCGGCGTTGCACTGCGAGACTAATGCTGGAAAAGCACAAATAGTTTAAAAGTGCCAAAAAGCTTGGAAAACCAAGAAACGTTAGTAAAAACATGACGTCCAAACAAGATCAAGTGTTCGGTGCCAATCGGAAAATTGTTCTTAGAAAAAAGAAGTGCTTTTGTCGTCCTTTAACATGACACATCCTATCTCAAGACTTCAAGAAGGTCAGCCTACGGCTTCAACCTCCTATCCCGAGGGCGGAGTACTTCTCATTAGGCCAGTTTAGCAAACTAAACTCTAGCGGCTTTGAGAGAGAAATTAGGCTCCCCGGCTAGTGACCGCACACTCGCGTCGAAAAAAGGAGTGATAAATAATAATAGTAGAACTTTGCAACGACTGAGAAGAAGAACACTTATTATAAAACGGCTCAAATAAACTTAAGAGCCCCCAAGTGACTTGGGTAGAAGAATGATTGCATGTACCGAAGTACTTATATCATATCTATGTTCAATCGAACTTTAAACGCGTCTTAACTGACCGTCGGCTTCTCCCTCTTCAGTTAAGGACCGAAAAGTGTTATGTACTCCATTGGTCGAGAATATCGACGGTGTTTCCAATAACCAGGCAATCAGGCCATAAGGCTGTAACAGACAAAACACGCTCAGGGAACTTATGCTATATTACTGCGAAGAGTAAGAAGCATCTTTGAAGAAAATAGTACCCCCACCGATACCTTTCTTTGGTGCTCATTGTTATTATGAGACTTGTGCAATATATTTTTTGTACTCATGAGTTCCGTTGTGTGCTGACCATCATTGAATAACTATAAGAGCGCTAACTTTCGGCTTCACCCAGTCTGAGGTCCGACTCGGGTGACCCAATCGTGACAATCGCAGAGGTGCTCCCTTTACTCCCTAGCCGAACAATCGGGAACGTAGGGGTAAACACAGGAGCGAGGCAACCCAGCTTGCAAATCGCTTAAGTCAATATGGTGCATATTGTGGCATAATACACGAACAAGGAACAAAGCCGTACAAGTATAATCATATGCAACAGGAAAAGCTTCATAAAGGAAGCCCCCAAGTAAACGGGGTATTTGAATTTATGCGTCACAAACAAAGTTTGGACAAGGAAATTTTTTACAAGCAACTTTTTTCCAAAAAAGTATAATTCTTAGTCGAACCGAACACAAGTTAGAAATTAAAGCTTTGAGCATGAAAGCGACTTAGCTGGTTAATGTGTTCGGTATTGATGACGCGGTCCGAGCTTGATGTGGGGCAAGGTCCCATCCCCCAAGCCGGTCTCGAGGTGGCGGAGCGGAGAGCTCGACACGCCGAAGTGGTGACATAGCACGATCAATGCAGACTGGCAGAGTGACGCCGAAGTCCCTGGATCATTTTCATGTGCACAAAAAATAGTGCAAACCGGAGATAATAGTAATAATGATAATTAAAAAAAATGGTTGCATAATAAATAATTTATGCAAAGTGAGTAATAAAAGAAATATGGCCTGGCACCGAAGTCAATGTCGATGCAGGGCGTCGGCGTGATGCGGTAAAGGCGTGGCAAAGCCTGAATTCGCAGGTCGGTCCGAGCTCCGAGTGCGGCGTTCGCCGGACTATGTACGAAAACTGACCGAACCACCATGCGACTGTCGTTAATGCGGCCACCATTTGATAAACCTGTGTACATATGATGGACAAACCAGAGTAATAATTCCTTGGGAAAAATGAACCCAAACAAGCAAAAAATACTGGGATTAATAGCACCTGGTTTATTTGTTGTAGCAATCCGAAGGAAGGAGATTCCTAAAATTGGGTCCGCTCCGCACACCCATTGCCTGATGGGCGATAAAACGACGGCATGGCAATGTTGGTAAAGGTTGACTCGCTGAGGCAAAGTCCTCGGCCCAGCTAACGTGACGGAGCTGGTCGGCTAGTGACGCCGAAGTGTCCGGAGTAGGTTGATGAAGAGATGGCGAAGCCCCCGGTCCAGCCGAGATGTCGAAGCCTCGATGTCAGCCGATGAGTCGAAGTAGGTCGGCGTGATGGAAACCAGCTTGAAGAAGCAATAGTGCGGCCCTGTCGATGCAGGTCGTGACGTGGTCGATGTCGGCTTGATGAAGCGACCGTGCGGCGATGCCAGTATGCCCGCTCCGTGTAATCCGTGGGGTGGCGATGTTGGTGATGATTTATCCTTCGCGATGCCGGGATCTTGTTCGGCTTGCCAAGATGATGATCCGAAGAAGTTGAGTTTGGCTCAACAAAGTGACGCCGTGTCTAGCGCAGGTCGGCAGCCGTAGAGTAATATTGCCGGACTGGTTTGACACCAGCATGATGTTGAAGATCATGTTCAAAAGATCTTATAGTTAGTGGGATGTGTTCGGGAACAAAACACAATACCCCATACAAAACTTCCTTCAAAAGGGATGTCCGAAATCATGTTCATAAAAAAGATGAACTTGGGTCGGATTCGTTTTCGCGCAGAAAACAGATCTGAATAGTGATGCACTAATCTGAAGGTTCCCGGAGTTTGGACGGTCGGATCGAGCCGAAATTTTGAGAGGTGGTAGATATAGGAATTCCGCAGCCGATCAATGGTTGGATCTTCCAAAGGACGTCCGAGCTAGAATCTGGACACCACGCCCTAAACTCATCCAAATTCTCGTCTAGATTTGACAGGGCTCCGGTATATCGTGGATTGCCAGAGATTCCTCCATCGGAACTCGACGAAATTTTCCAGGCTTGTTGTAGACTCAATTCCGCACAATTCCACCAAAGCGATCGTCAAAGCGATACTCGAGGAGGTGGTGGTGGCAGATACGAGTTCCTTGTCCAGAAAAGCAGCACGGTCGCTTGAGGGCAATGTTGATGTTGACCCCCGAGCTCCATAGATGATTCTTCCGTGATCTTGATAGAGATCGGAGTTGATGTTTGATGAAGGCCCTCGTCCGGACATGGTGATCCGAACACGGGGCGCAATTCTTGGTCGAACCAAGGTGACCAGTCGAGCTGGTGACGAAGATGCCGAAGTCGCAGTTGATCTGCAGGCGAGCCATCGATCCTTTTGTCAATCACACAGCGGAGCTCTCAATGAAAGCACCAATGTCGGTGTCAAAACCGGCGGATCTCGGATAGGGGGTCCCGAACTGTGCGTCAAGGCCGGATGGTAACAGGAGGCAGGGAACATGATGTTTTACCCAGGTTCGGGCCCTCTTGATGGAGGTAAAACCCTACGTCCTACTTGATTAATATTGATGATATGGGTAGTACAAGAGTAGATCTACCACGAGATCAAGGAGGCTAAACCCTAGAAGCTAGCCTGTGGTATGATTGTTGTTCTGTACGTTGTATATCTATCGACTAGCCTGGCATCGGTTTATATAATGCACCGGAGGCCTACGATAACAAGAGTCCTAGCCGAATACGCCGGTGGGGAGAAGTCCTTGTCTTGATCGCCAAGTCTTGTGGAATCTTCCTGGTATGCGGCAGCCGTCCGAACTGGCCCATGAGTATACGGCCACGGGTGTCCTCGGCCGAATCTAATAGATCGGGAGATGACGTGGTGAGTACCCCCTAGTCCAGGACACCGTCAGTCACCTATCTTCAGGTGAAGACATCTGAGCGGATGACCAACAAATCATTCGATGCGATGTTGGCTGCTTTCCGTGAATATTTCCCAGATGCGTCTGAGCTGCCACACACCTACAGTAAAATGAAGAATTTCCTTCGTGCAGTTGGAATTGGATATGATATGATCCATGTTTGTCAGAATAATTGTGTTCTGTTCCGGAAGGATTATGCCAACTTAAGTGAATGCCCGAAATGCAAATCATTAAGATGGAAAGATGGCGGTGCTGTGAAGAGGATTCCTCATAATGTTGTGAGACATTTTCCAATTACACCAAGATTGCAGAGGTTGTTTCATGATGCTGAAACAAGAGAGGATGTACTGTGGCATTCTAGGAACCAGGAGTACAGAGATCAGAATGTAATGAGCCATCCATCTCATGGTAGTGAGTGGAAAACCTTCAATGATAAACACAAAGAGTTTGTTGCTAACCCGAGAAACATTAGACTTGGCTTAGCTTCAGATGGATTTAACCCATTTGGACACCAGAGCGCCACATATAGCATGTGGCCAGTGCTTGTTATCCCTTACAACATGCCTCCAAATGTCTGCACCAAAGAATCAAACTACATGATGGCTTTACTCATCCCAGGTCCAAAAAGTCCTGGAAAGGATTTTGATTTGTTCATGGAGCCTCTTGTGGAGGAACTTCAACAGCTATGGAAGGGTGTTCTCACTCGAGACCTATATAGCAGCCCACCAGCTGATTTCTTTCTGCGCGCTGTTATAATTTGGTGCATCCATGATTATCCGTCTTTGGGCACTATGTCAGGGCGAACGACACATGGTTACAATGCATGTGTTCGCTGTGACAGGAATACACAGTCATACGCAATACTTAGCAAGATCTGTTACATTGGACACCGCCATTTCTTGCCAAGGACAAGCCGCTTCCTAGAAAATACCGAAGACATGTGTTCAATGCAAAGCATGAAAACCGTGATGCGCCAAAGAGGCTCACCGCCGATGAGTTGCAAGTGGAATTAGAGAAGGTCAGGCATATTACACCAGGAAACCATCCTGATAATGGTAGAGGGAAAAGGAAGCGTGGCGGGGCAGAAGAGAGATTATTGTTTACCCGCAGGTCCACTTTGTGGGACTTGGAGTATTGAAAAGATTTGGATCTGCGGCATAATCTTGATGTGATGCACATCGAGAAAAATATATGTGACAGCATTATCGGCACACTTCTTAATATTGAAGGCAAGACGAAAGATATCTTAAAATCTAGAATTGATTTGACACACCTGGGTATCAGATAGGATTTGCAGGTGCAAGATGAAGGTAAACCACGAGATATGGCACAAGCTGTGTACGTCTTGTACAAGGTAAAAAGAAAAGAATTCTGCGAGGTCCTGTCACGTGTGAGATTCCCACATGGATTTGCTTCCAACCCTGAAAGGAGAGTCAGTGCAGATGGAAACAAGGTACAAGGGTTGAAAACTCATGACTGCCACGTCCTACTTCAAAGGGTTTTACCTGTTATCCTTAGAGGATTGGGCCGCCCTGACTTATACAGAGCAGTTGCAGAGTTGGGACAATTCTTCAGGGAACTCTGCAGTAGGAATATCAGGATAGATGCTTTGGAGTGTCTTAGAGACAAGATACCAACTATCCTATGCGACCTTGAGAAGATATATCCTCCAGCCTTCTTTGATGTGATGGTGCATTCGGCTGTTCATCTACCTGATGAGGCACTACTTAGAGGTCCAGTACAGTATGGCTGGATGTACCCTATTGAAAGGCGGCTAGGCACTTTCAAGGGCTATGTTAGGAACAGAGCTAGACCCGAGGGTTCCATTGCAGAGGCCTACATTGCTACAGAAGCGTTGACATTCTGCTCAAAATACATTGAAACAGCTGATCAGCTTAGCAAAGAGGTGGGTGAAGACAATCCCAGGTTCAATATTTTTGATTATTCTGGTCGAGTTACAGGGAAGAGTCGACAAGAGGACAAACCTAAAGATTTGGACAAAATGGTTTGGTATGTGTTGAATAACTGTCCTGAGATACTACCATATATCAAGTAAGTGCAGTACTGCAGCTTATACATCGTAATCTACCAAACTTGCAGCACATTCTTATACATTTAGATATTTGATGCGATCACTATATTGTGCAGCATCTACAAAGAGGAGTTACTGCCGCAAAATCCAAGAAACATTGACAAACTGGTTATGGCAGGATTTGCGAAATAGTTCAAGAACCATGTAAGCTTTTGAAGTGCACTGTCAGTTTTTTTAATATATTGAGTACATAAGATGACCAGCTTGTCTATTTTCTAACCATAGGTTAAGAAGATGCGGGAGGATGGGCAGGCAGTTGATGATGCCCTTTACTCACTAACAATGGGTCCTGATACTCGGGTAAGACATTATGAATCTTGCGTTGTTGAAGATGTGCGCTACAACACCCTTGCACGAGACGAAGGCAGAAAGACACAAAACAGTGCCATCATGAGCACGGATACGTATGACAAAGAGACAACTGAAATGTATGCTAACATAACAGACATTGTTCAGTTGCAGTATATCTCCAGTTTCAAGGATCATCGGTGTGTGGTTCTGTTGTGCTGTCGTTGGTATAACCTGTTTTCCAGGATCGCAAAACCCAGAGCTGATGATTATTTCAAATCCATCAATGTCAAGGCGGCGTACCAGACCAACGAGCCTTTTATTTTGGCAAATCAAGCAACACAGATATTTTTCTTGGAAGGCACATTTGCACGTAGCGATGACTGGAGAGTATTTCAAAGGTTTGAGCAGAGGAATTCGTTTAATGAAGTTGCACAACAAGATGATGCTTACACTGCTCCTGATGTACAAGATAACACAGATGTTCCTAATATCTTTGAGAACCATCACGTCAATGACCCCGGCAAAAAGATTTCCTGTAGTGCTGTGGACATACAAGAGTTGATCAAGAAGAAGCCAACGTTCGAGGATGTTGAGGACGAAGAAGAAGATGACACTGTGGGGAATTACGATTCAGACTGATACACATGGCGAAGATGTTGACGCTGCTGCTGTGGATGATGATTACATTGCTTTTGTCGTATTTTCCTATCAGAAGACGTTTTTTATCTACTATGTGAAATTGTGTTTGCTACGACAACTGAAACCTGATGAACATGTTGTTTAGTATTTTGCTGTGAGAACATCACTTGTTATGTATGCTGATTTGTGTTTGGTGATTGTATGACAACTAAAACAAGATGACATTGTTGTTTAGTTGTACTCATATTTGGCTGTGAAACTTGAATTTGATGACATAGTTTGCTGTTGGACTGCAATTTTCTTGACGTCTTCGAATGAGAACAAAGCTGACCCGACAGGGCCTCTACTATTTATTTATTTATATGAGCAAAGGGGGATACCCCCTAATTTTCGTTAATAGAAATCATTAGATGTTCAAAACACTACGCCCAGCCTGCTATACAGGTTTCATTCATTACTAGTTTCAGCAAAGTGCTCACGTCGTAGCCACTGAATACATCACGAGTGCTACATACACTACAAATAAAGAGACAATCATCCTACAGAGCACATCGATTTTGCCCATTAACTTCACAAGCTCTTTCATCGCCTCATTGTTGTCAAGGCCGTTCAACAGCTGTTGCTTGGCCATGATCAGAGGAACTGCATCTTTAACCTTCTGCTCTGCATCTTCCTCTTCTGTCGTTCCTTCAGTTACTTGTCCAACACCCCAACCTGCTGGTATTGGGATTCCTCGGCTAACCAAATAATCAGCATAGTTGCATTCCCCCACATCAGCAACTTCCCAGAAATACAAATCACACGAATCTTCCCTTTTCTGCACGAATCAAATTGGTAGATCTTCAACCAAACTATTAAAAAATCAGCAACTGAAAGCGGCAGAACAACACTTCAAAATATTATTACCCCATGATTCGGGCATTTGTAGAAGACTCGGCCTGGGTTAAAGATTGTGGTTGAGACGCGACGGATGACTCTGTGTGATTTGCAGAAGTGGCACCACACCAACGACAGCGGGTTGCGATGAGCAATCGGCTATGGTGCGCGTGCCGGCGAGGGTGTGATGAGACCCATAGGCGATGGTACGGGTTGCGACTTGGCACATATCTGGTTGTTGCCTGCCGAAGAGCAGGTGGACGAGCAGCCAGCGGACATGGTTGCTGCGGCCAGAGCTTCTGATGCTAGGCAGAGTAAGTAGAGAAGAGGAGAAGCGAACGTTGGATATGTCAGTTTCATTACTTGCAGAGTAGCATAGCACCATATATAGTCATAGTCTAGGTTTGGATTCGAACCAGCTACAGGAGCACGTCTTTCTTTTTTCTAAAACTCGGCAATGTCTCTTTACTGGTACACTAGCTTGTTCTGTACGCCTTCCCAAGTCTTTGATTTTCTTTCCCTTTTTTTGCGAGGACCTGACAGCTGGACCCACCGGAAGGGCCTCTGTATTTCGCGAAAAAAACGTTCCCCCTGCTGACATGTCGGACCCACCAGCTATATCTTCGCACGCAAGGAAGTGCCTCCTTATTACGCACAAAAAAAGAATACCTCCTACTAGCTGGGACCCACCATAGTGGGAGGATGACTTGTGGGCCAACAAAGTTAACGGGGACAGAGGGCTTTGTCAACTTAGTCAATATGAACGATTCTAGCTCCAATGACCGTATGATGTCCATCCAACGGGCGTAGTGCTTCTTCAACCTCTGGTCTTCTTGCTCTAGCCGCCCAAAGCAGCGCCGGTCGTGCCGCATGCTCCTGCCTCCCGTGGCCGGCTATGCTGCCACGGAGGCCTCACCGCCCCCTACTATTCCCACCGCTGGCCAGGCCCTGCAGCGACGGCAGCCTCACACCGCAGCCGAACCAGTGAACCCTCGTACTCCTCTCCGCGCGGGCTTCCACTGCCGCGTCTTCCCCGGCTCTGCGTCGTCCCCTTCCTAGGCCTCACCTTCGTCCACCGCCGTGGTGCTCTCCGCGCGGCGTGGTCAACGTGGTCAAGGAACGACTTCCATCGGAAGAGTACTGTACGTGGAGAGGCTGGCAGCTGGGTCCACGGCCACAGCCCAATTTTTTTGTGATTTGCCAAGTAAGTCGCTTTGTCAAGCCTATTGGGCTGCAAATCTTTCAAACCGAGGAGAGCTTTCATTCAGCTGGCCGAGAAAATGGCCCATCAGTAATGAGAAATGGGCAATACATTTTTAAAACACATCAAACCGGCAATTAGTTTCAAATATCTTTTTTTCATTTCAAGATTTTAAATTACATTAATTTTTATGCGTGGAGAATTTGTTGGATTTTATATTGATATACATTTATTTTTTAAATCAGTTTGAATGTGAGTCGAAATTTCGAGATTAAAAACAGTTCAGACCGCACCGAAATATGCAAAATTCCGTATAATTTTTTAACTGTGGCCACAATATGGGCTGTAATGCTAACAAAAATAATATGGGCTCCAAAAAAACCTTAATAATTAGCAAATTGGCTGTAAATTATTAGACATAATGGCAGATGGGTTGTATCCTGTTTTCCATAGATTTGAGGCTTGCCTAAAAGAAAGGTTGACGCACAAGCAGTGACTGTTGGATGGCCATCCAACGGCCGCCGTGCTTCTTCAATCTCTGCTCTTCCTGCTCCAGCCGCTCAAACATGCGCCGACGGGACTGCCTGCTCCCTCCTCCCCGCGGCCGGCTCTGCTGCCGCGCAGGCCACACCACCCCATAGTACTCCCATCGCTGGCCTAGCCATCCCTCTACTCACCCACACCTGCTGTTATTCTCCGGCGACGGTAGACGAACCAGTAAACCCTCGTACAGTCATACTCCCCTCCGCGTGAGAAACAACTGCCGAGTCTTCCCTACCTCCATGTCGTTCCCTTCCTAGGCCTCGCTGTCGTCCACCGCCCTGGTGCTCTCGTCGTGGCCTGGTCAACGTGGTCAACGACCGACATGCATCTGAAGTGGACTGTACGTGGAGAGGCCCACAGCTGGGTCCACGGCTGCACGTAAGGAAATGCCTCCTTATTACGCGCAAAATAATGATTCCTCCACCTGACATCAGGGACCCACTGAAAGGGCCTCTGTATTTCGCGACAAAAATGATACCGCCACTGACAGCTTGGACCCACCAGCTATATCTTCGCACGCTAGGAAGTGCCTCCTTATTATGCTCAAAAAAATGAATACCCCTTGCTAGCTGGGACCCACCTTGGTGGGAGGCTGACTTTTGGGCCAACTAATTTGACGGGGACAAAGGGCTTTGTCAACTTAGTCAATATGCACAATTCTAGCTCCAATGACCGTACGATGTCCATCCAACGGCCGTAGTGCTTCTTCAACCTCTGTTCTTCTTGCTCCAGCCGCCAAAACCAGCGCCGGTCGTGCCTCGTGCTCCTGCCTCCCATGGCCGGCTGCGATGCGACGGAGGCCTCACTGCCCCCTACTACTCCCACCGCTAGCCAGGCCATCCCTCTACTCACCCACACCCCCTGTTATTCTGCGGCGACGGCAGCCTCACACCGCAGCGAACCAGTGAACCCTCATACTCCTCTACGCATGGGCATCCACTGTCGCGTCTTCCCCGGCTCCGCGTCGTCCCCTTCCTAGGCCTCGCCGTCGTCCACCGCCCTGGTGCTCTCGGCGCGGCGTGGTCAACGTGGTCAAGGAATGACTTCCATCGGACGTGGACTGTCCGTGGAGAGGCTGACAGCTGGGTCCACGGCCGCAGCAAGGAAGTACCTGCTTATTACGTGCAAAATAATTATTCCTCCACCTGACAGCGGGACCCACCGGACGGGCCACCGTATTTCACGAAAAAATGTTTCCCCCTGACTGCTGGGACCCATGAGCTACATCTTCGCAAGCAAGGAAGTGCGTCCGGTCAAAAAAATGATTCGCCCCCTGACTGCCGGGACCGACCAGCTACATCTTTGCAGGCAAGGAAGTGCCTGACAGTCGGGACCCACCTGGTCAAAGCATACGTAGCGTTGTCATTCTGGTCGCGAACGTGTACGTACATACTGGTCGATGTAGAGGCGTGCATGTGTCATAGTAGAGGCACGCACGTGTCGTAGTAGAGGCGCGCACGTAGCATTTACACATACGTACAGTGGCCAGGGTGCAAGAAAGAAAATACGGCCAGGTATGTGTACATACGGGCGGGGTCTCAAACGCCTACTCGCGCATACGTACGGCCAGGGCTCGTGTACATGGCTGGGTCGGAATGGAGAAACAACGTCGTCATCGTATTCATGGGGAGGCAACGAAATGCGTCGTGTTCATCGGGAGGGCTTGGACGGAACAGGCGATGGAAAACGAGGCCTGGCGTACCGCAGAACAGAGAAACGGCCTTGTGTTCGACTGGCCACGTTCGAAACGGGATCCTGTTCATCGGGAGGGGTCTGGCGTACTGCAAAATGGAGGAAACGGACCTCCTATGGTCTAAACGGGGGTCCTGTTGATCAGGGGGTGTGGCGTACCGCAAAACAGAGGAAACGGACTTGTGTTGGAGCGCTACGGTCGAAACAGGGGTCCTGTGGGGTGCAGCGTACCGCAAAACGGGACTCCACGGGATACTGTTCATCTCCACCGTCGACCCCCTCCAGCCTCCATGAGCTACTATTCATCCACCGTCGACCTCCTCCAGCCTCCACGGGCTCCTGTTCATCCAGCCTCCACCGCGCGCTACTCCACCAGCTACTGTTCAACCACCCCTCCACCGTCTACTGTTCAGCCAGCCCTCCACACCACGGGGTCCTATTCAACCACCCCTCCACGGGCACCCCTCCACCGTCTACTGTTCATCCTACCCTCCACACCACAGGGTCCTGTTCATCCACCCCTCCACGGGCACCCATCCACCGTCTACTGTTCATCCAGCCCTCCACCAC
>NC_041388.1:449752013-449773131 GCF_002162155.2 Triticum dicoccoides | reverse complement strand
CCCATCGATCGTCTTCAGTTAGCAGCAGTAGCCAAGGAATCGCTCGATTGGGTTCAGTTAACAGCAATCGATCGATCGCTCGGGTTTAGTAACGCGTAGCCTGCAGTGCAATCGCTCAGGTTCAGTTAGAGCCCAACGCCTCGCTCGGGTTCAGTTAGAGCCAATGCCTCGCACACACGCGCGTACATGTACGAGAGAAACGCGCATCGCTCGGCCCCCGACCTCCCATCGTAACCGGGAACTCCCCGAAATTTTCCTCCCCCTCACTTCTACCACTGTTTTTTCCGTCATGGATGGCCCAAAGAATGTCATGCAGCTGCGTCTCCGGCCCACCCAGGACGAAAAGCCCATTTTCTCTCATGATTTTTTGTCATAGAAGTAGGAGCCGACCACATCTATGATGATACCGGGTTTTATCACAATTATCGTCATAGAAGTGTCATATGTATGACAGAAAAAAATTTGTTCGGCCCAAAATGTCACGGATGTGTCTTTTTTGTAGTGATTGTCCCAAAAAGGGGGGCAATGCTACTATCCATGTTTCCACACTTGTGCTTCAAAGTAGCACCATGATCTTTATGATAGAGAGTCTCTTGTTTGGTCACTTTCATATACTAGTGGGAATTTTTCATTATAGAACTTGGCTTGTATATTCAAACAATGGGCTTCTTCAAATGCCCTAGGTCTTCGTGAGCAAGCAAGTCGGATGCACACCCACTTAGTTTCTTTTGTTGAGCTTTCATACATTTATAGCTCTAGTGCATCCGTTGCATGGCAATCCCTACTCCTTGCATTGACATCAATTGATGGGCATCTCCCTAGCCCATTGATTAGCCGCGTCGATGTGAGACTTTATCCTTTTTTGTCTTCTCCACATAACCCCCATCATCATATTCTATTCCACCCATAGTGCTATATCCATGGCTCACGCTCATGTATTGCGTGAAAATTGAAAAAAGTTTGAGATTACTAAAGTGTGAAACAATTGCTTGGCTTGCCATCGGTGTTCTGCATGATGAGAGCATTCTTGTATGACGAAAATGGAGCATGACTAAACTATATAATTTTGTAGGGATAAACATTATTTTGCCATGTTACTTTGAGAAGACATAATTGCTTACTTGGTATGCTTGAAGTATTATTATTTTTTTCTCAATATTAGACGTTTATCTTGAATCTTTCGGATCTGAATATTCATGCCATAATAAAGAGAATTACATTGAGAATTATGCTAGGTAGCATTCGACATCAAAAATTCTGTTTTTATCATTTACCTACTCGAGGACGAGCAAGAATTAACCTTGGGGATGCTTGATACGTCTCCAACGTATCTATAATTTTTTATTGTTCTATGCTATTATATTATCTGTTTTGGATGTTAATGGGCTTTATTTTACACTTTTATATTATTTTTGGGACTAACCTATTAACCCAAGGCCCAATACAAATTATTGGTTTTTCCTATTTCGGTGTTTCGCAGAAAAGGAATATCAAATGGAATCCAAACGGAATGAAACCTTCGGGAACGTGATTTTTGGAACAAACGTGATCCAGAGGACTTGGAGTGGAAGTCAAGAAACAAACGAGGAGTCCACAAGGCAGGGGGCGCACCTAGCCCCCTGGGAGCGCCCTCCCCCCTCGTGGGCCCCTCGTGGCTCAACCGACCTACTTCTTCCTCCTATATATACTCATATACCCTGAAAACATCGGGGAGCACCACGAAACCCTATTTCCACCGCCGCAACCTTCTGTGCCCAAGAGATCCCATCTTGGGGCCTTTTCTGGAGCTCCGCTGGAGGGGGCATCAATCACGGAGGGCCTCTACATCAACCCCATGGCCCCTCCGATGATGTGTGAGTAGTTTACTTCAGACCTTCTGGTCCATAGTTATTAGCTAGATGGCTTCTTCTCTCTCTTTGAATCTCAATACAAAGTTCTCCTCGATCTTCTTGGAGATCTATTTGATGGAACAACTTTTGCGGTGTGTTTGTCGAGATCCGATGAATTGTGGGTTCATGATCAAGTCTATCTATGAACAATATTTGATTCTTCTCTAAAATCTTTTATGTATGATTGGTTATCTTTACAAGTCTCTTCGAATTATCAGTTTGGTTTGGCCTACTAGATTGATCTCTCTTGCAATGGGAGAAGTGCTTAGCTTTGGGTTCAATCTTGCGGTGCTCGATCCTAGTGACAGAAAGGGAAACGACACGTATTGTATTGTTGGCATCGAGGATAAAAAGATGGGGTTTATATCATATTGCTTGAGTTTATCTCTCTACATCATGTCATCTTACCTAATGCGTTACTCAGTTCTTATGAACTTAATACTCTAGATGCATGCTGGATAGCGGTCGATGTGTGGAGTAATAGTAGTAGATGCAGGCAGGAGTCGGTCTACTTGTCACGGACGATGCCTATATACATGATCATGCCTAGATATTCTCATAATTATTTTCTTTTCTATCAATTGCTCGACAGTAATTTGTTCACCCACTGTAATACTTATGCTAAGCCACTAGTGAAACCTATTGCCCCCGGGTCTACACTACAAGAAATATGTCAACTTGTGACCCTCACTATTGGCTGCTGAAAGGTCATAGTTTTTCATTTGCCACCTTTTTATGACCAAAAACAGAAGGTCAAAAGCTGGGGGTCGTAAACTGAAATTAACGACCTTCTCTTTGAGAAGGTCATAGATGTTTACGACCAAAACAGAAGGTCGTTGAACCCATGACCTTTTATTTTGGTCACTGGGTGTCTGCCCAGGCCACGTCGGATCCGACATGGCATTCTAACATGGCAAAATTACGACCAATTGAAAAGGTCATTACTTAGAATCAGCCCGGTCCATTTCGGTGCTTTAGATGGACCGAGCCCATTAATTCGGCCTTTCTATTTTTTTCCAGTCAATTTTTGGTCGACTTCATGGGCCAAGCCCAACGTTGCAGCCTTTTTATTTCCAGGGTTGTGATCCTTTTTTGGTTTCTTTTTCGGGCCGCATCTATTTCTCAATTGGGTCTCGACCTTTTTACAGTCCATTTTCTTAGTTTTTAGTTTTTTCCTATGAATATTATTTGGAAAATGGCCTTTTTATATGCCAAATACTATTAGGTCCCACTTGTCAGGTTCTAATTAAAGACAGCCAATGTTTCAATTTCCACACAATTATTTCAGTCAGAACAGCAAACAAATGAGAATTATCAAACCACATGCCAATTTTGACTAATATCACAATCTTTACATAATTCATTTCACCATTACATGTGATACTATTAGAACATATAACTCCTACTACAAATACACTCCAGACTTCTTCACTTTTCTGGACTATCAGAACATGCCACTTCAAACTTGAAATTTCCTAGGCCTGGAGCTCCTGTAAAAGGGTGAACACAAAGTCATTTAGCATTTTCATTCCTGGAGTAGATATTCAAACCTCCAGGTTTAGTGTATAGACTATCTGGAAAATATATATTTAACAAAATTTCACAGAAATGCTGATTTATGGATCGAATGTATGATAAAGCAGCAGAAATGCAGATATATGTCTATGAAACAATAGGTCAACTAGACATTCATGTCTACAATTTGCTAGAGAAGAAAAATAACAAGTCAGGATATAGAACATGGTTTCAATTTGTTCTTTGCATATTACATCAGTAGTTCTACTGCAGGGTTCTGGTACATCATGATCTACATGCACATGAGATAGATGGACTTGACGCACATGAGATGAGGGTGGAAGGTGGAGGAGCAGGGCATGCCTAAGGTGTCCAGGTCCTGCAGCTCATCGGAGGTGTTGCAGGCTCGCCGGCATCGACAGCCACCGCAACAGCAAGCTGGGTGACGTACAAACTGAAGTTGCGTTCATTCAGTTGCAAAACAACAAAGTTTGCTAGTTCATGTCCATCAACAATCACACAAGCATCACTTGTACAGTAGTAGGAGCAAACTTGATATGAGTTAGAAGGAGCAGAGTTCGACTAGTACAGCCAGCAGAGCTCAACTAGTACATCGCAGTACACATGAACCATCTATTCAACGGCACAAGAGTAAAATCTTGCTATAACCAGTTGATTATCCCCTAACAGAAGCTAATTAGGCACCAATACACAAGGCACAACAAGCACATACTAAGTAAGCCACAGCCATAATCCATGAGTACTAAACAGATCTTGTATAACAGGTTTTTTAGTCATGAATTTTCAGAAGCAGAACTGGCAGGTTTGTTGAAAGTGTTTATCATCACAGCCTTGGTCGAACAGAACACATGAATCTAAAAGAATGACAATAATGAGAGTGTCTGTTTGTGCCTCATATTAAGAAATTCAACCATGTTTTCCCTTGTCATTCATGAATTAAACAGAAGCACGGGTAAGGTTCAAATCACTGCCACTAATCCAATGAAATGGCAAACGCTGCAAAGGGTTGGTAAGTAAACCATTTCTCTATCCGCGCCCACTACATCCCCCTTAGACCAAGTGCAACAAAGAGGGATAGTAGAAGGTAAGTGCAAACAGGAAAAAAGCAGAAGAATTTAAAAAAATGTAACTTATAAGAAGAACAAAGTGCACAATTTTTTTCTCTCAGATGCCAACCACAAGGGTAGCACAGATGATGCAGACATCTCAACATGGCATCAGTTCAGACCACCCGTCTGCTTGTACTCTCTTCATAGAGAAAGATTTTAGACCAAAAAATTATCAACAAAGATCAAAGCAACTTAAAAAATATGAACATATTTGTCCAGTCATTAGGTGTCCAAAAAGATGGTGTTTTATTCGGTTTTCATCATTGCCCAGCCATATTCTATACATAGTAAACAACAGAATAAAAAAACTGAAAAATAAATGACATGTAAGTTCGGAAGTATTAAAAAAAATACAGTCAAGATGTTCAATTTGTCCTCAGAATTGCAGAATGACAGCATGGGCGCACTGTGACCAATCAGTCCCGAAAGATGGTATGATTAACAGGTTTTTCATCACCGGACAAATAGAATTCACAGGCACATAAATGAATATCCCCTGGATAGCATGGTAATGAACTACTCACAGGCAATTTGATAGGACTAGTACTAGTGATAACAACCCAACGACATCCTAACAGCTGCAGCACCATGCACACTTCAACCGCCTAAATACTGGTGAATAGCAAAGTCTATCCATACTTGACACACAAGCAAATCAATGTCAAGTTCATCTCAGATGTGTGGTTCATGACAGCGGTAGCAGTTAACAAGATTACTGAGTTTTAATTTGTGGAAGCAAGGAAACAAGCAATAGAATGCCTATCTCATTCACCACTAGAGTAACAGGAGTAGCAAATTCAGTCAAGCATGTGAGTATGTAAAAGATGTAGATCAGCAGGGAATCAAACTAGTTCAAAGAAATCTGTAACCAAATGTACAGTAACAATCATCTAGTATTAATCAATGGTTCTGTTTTGATCCAAACTAGATGAATTCAAGGCTAATCTATTATGTGACAGTAGAGGAGTGAGTGCTATTGTCTGGTTAGAAAAATGCTACACACAGAGTGGTACATATATACATTCAGTAATAGGTGTAGAACAATAAATAGAGCAAGCAGGCGAGGTTGGTTGGTGAGTCAGACTGGCCCTGCAATCCAATGACGACGTTGGGCTTGCCCTTCTTGGGGGTGAAGACCGGCTTCCCTGGATCCAGCATGCTGCAAAGCTCCCTGAAGACGGCCTGCAGCAGGAAAAACACAAGGGCATCAGCCTCCAACCGACCAATCCCCCCTGGCACGCGCGTCCCTCGATCGAATAGCGCAGGAAATGAATTGAGGGAGGTGGAGCGGGCAGGACCTGTTGTATGATGCGCCGCTTGTTGGTACCAGCAGCGAGGGTCTCGAGGTTGACGATCTTCCGGACGTCAGACTGCAGGAGCGCGTGGGAGATCTCGTTGAGGCACTCCCCGAGCACCTTCTCGTCGATCACCGTGATGTTGCTCATTTGCGCGAGCGCGTGGCAGATGCTCCCACCCAGCTGCGCGAGCACCATCTTGGCTGGGCCCCTAGGGGGTCGGGCCTCGTCGGTGGCGGGGTGGGGTTCTGGCGACAGTCAGGGGCGGCACGATCTGGGAGGGGGGGTGGGGAAGGGGACGTGGACAGGAGGAGAACTGGCCGGGGGAGATGGGGAAGATTTTCGTTGGGGGTGGGGATTGGGGAACGCGGTGGAGATTGGGGACGGCATCTGCGGGAAGCGATGGGCGTCGCTGCGGGACGCGTCGATGAAGGAGGTGGTGGCGGGACGCGCCACTGCAGGATGGGGAGGAGGTGGCAGCGGCAGTTCCTATGAGGCAGAAAATCATTTCTAGGTACATAAGTATATATTTAATCAAAGAAACATAAAAAAATTCAAGATTCAACCACTAGCTAGGAACGGTCAAACCCGCCGTTTTGATCACATTTCGAAACGGGCATAAAAATTTCAAAAAAATCAAAAAATTGGAAAACTTTCGCATTGTGTCATTATATGTGACCAAGTTTCCAGGAAAAATATTAAACTTGTAATACGGCAATTATTTTAAAAAGGTGTTCTCAGAAATGAGCTATCATGCGTGAAGGTTCGGGGTTTTCAAGCCAAATGATCAATCTTATGGCCACATTCATGGCATAGTTTGTTCAAATGATCTCATATTGTGCACAAGGGTTCATCTTGGAATTCCAAACAATGTTTCATAAGGGAGTTTTCATTTTCTTTGCACTGAAAATTCATTTTCCATTTTCTGATTGCCCGAATTGAGTTCTTTTTGTGAAGGAGCTACCATATATTTGTTGCAAAATTGGACCGTATCATTTTTATAAAATACTAGGCCATATTTGATTCACAATTGACCAAATAGTTGGGTGTCAAAAGCCTTGATCCACCTCTAGTGAAAAAGACAAATTCCCACCGATTTAGTAGGAAGCGGGTCAAATTTGAAGTGCAGCTGCCTCATAGTTTTCTCTTTATTTTTTCAAAATATCATTTCTAGGTACATAAGTATCTATTTAATCATAGAAACATCAAAAAAATTCCAAGATTCAACCACTAGCTAGGAACGGTCAAACCCGCCGTTTTGATCGCATTTCGAAACGGGCATAAAAAATTCAGAAAAATCAAAAAAAATTGGAAAACCTTCACATTATATCATTATATGTGACCAAGTTTCGAGGAAATATATTAAACTTGTAATACGGCTATTATTTTAAAAAGGTGTTCTCAGAAATGAGCTATCATGCGTGAAGATTCAGGGTTTTCAAGCCAAATGATCAATCTTATGGCCACTTCATGGCATAGTTTGTTCAAATGATCTCATATTGTGCACAAGGGTGCACTATAAAAGAATACACTTCCGTGATGATACGTGTTTGTCACAGTAGGTATCTTTTTTTCATGCATGTACATCCATGACAAATTTATGACAGAATCAAGATAGTTGTCGGTGTTAAAACCGGCGGATCTCGGGTAGGGGGTCCCGAACTGTGCGTCAAGGCCGGATGGTAACAGGAGGCAGGGAACACAATGTTTTACCCAGGTTCGGGCCCTCTTGATGGAGGTAAAACCCTACGTCCTGCTTGATTAATATTGATGATATGGGTAGTACAAGAGTAGATCTACCACGAGATCAAGGAGGCTAAACCCTAGAAGCTAGCCTATGGTATGATTGTTGTTCTGTATGTTGTATATCTATCGACTAGCCTGGCCTCGGTTTATATAATGCCCCGGAGGCCTAGGATAACAAGAGTCCTAGCCGAATACGCTGGTGGGGAGAAGTCCTTGTCTTGATCGCCAAGTCTTGTGGAATCTTCCTGGTATGCGGCAGCCGTCCGAACTGGCCCATGAGTATACGGGCACGGGGGTCCTCGGACCAATCTAATAGATCGGGAGACGGCATGGTGAGTACCCCCTAGTCCAGGACACCGTCAGTAGCCACCTGAACCGGTCTTCAAGTTAGGGACGCTCCTCGATTCTTCCGAACTGTTCTTCATCTTCGGTTGCCGGTCTTGATAACTGGTTCAACAAATCTTCTTTATCTTCGATCTTGAGGATCACCGAAATGCATTCGACGAGTTTACACGTCGGGTATCCGAGGAGCCCCTTTAAGTTTCCGGACTTTATCAATGCCTTGTTTGTTTTTATGCCACACCTCGGGTTTGAAGTTGTTCCCGGGAGGCAGGGTCCTCTTGCGTCCGAGCTCCAACGCCGAACTGCATTCGAGGTATGTTTTGCAGCCGAGCACCAACACCGGACCGCTTCCCAGCTCTAGCGCTGGAATGTATCCGAGCTCCAACGCTGGACTATGTATCCGAGCTCCAACGCCGGACTGTATATCCGAGCTCCAATGCCAAAATATATCCGAGCTCCAACGTCGGACTGTGTCCAGGCTCCAACGCCGGACTATATCCGAGGTGTCATATCACCTTGGTTCAAAAATGTTGAAGGAGTTTAGCCGAGCTTAATGCCGGAAATGCCCTCTATGAAGCCAGCCACTAGCGCCCGAGCTTTATGCCGGACTGCTTCCGAGGTGGTGCACCACCCTGACTATGGGCCAATTTTTTGTCAATATTTTTTATTGGTGCAATTTATTCTCTGCCGAGATATATAGCCAGTAGCCCTCAAGGTGTGTATCGGTCTAAAACCCGAGATGCACATGAAGGATGACATAAGACCGCTGATCCCAGTAGCCGTTGAGACTCAGGTTGATTTGCAAAATCAGCCTGAGGATCAAGTCCTAGCTCGGCAGAATACTTCGGGACACAAAATCGGCGTGCTCAGTCCTCAAGACTCTGGTTGGGTGCGGCCGAACAAACTGAGGATCGAAATCTCCTCGGAAACTATATTGCACATAAAATTTTCTGCATTGGACAAGCAATGCAGTAGCCCCCGAGACACTGGTCAGGTGGCAACACCAGATCAGGGGATCGATGTGCCCCTTTAATATTTGTAAATAATAAGCCCGAAGCCCAGTAGCCCCCGAGCCTTAATGCGGGCACGGGTGGCCGAATTAAGGATCAATATCCATAGTAAAATCACAAATTATGTGTAATGACTCTATGTATCCAAGTACTTTACGTCATTAATGCTCGGATCCGCATTGTACAAAACTTTGTTGACCGACCATCGGCTTCCACCTCCTTGGCCAGTAGCCGAGGAGTGTTTGTCCTACTTTATAAAGCCTTTATGAGGGCAAAGATTTATGACAAACAAGGCAATCTGGCCACACAGTTTTATAAACAAAGGTACGCAGAGAGATATGTTATATTACTGTTTAACAGAAGAAATGTATTCCAAAGAAAATAGTTCCGCTATCGGTTTCTTTCTTTGGGTTGTCATGCTAAGCATGATCATGAAACCTCAGCTCGAATGTAAGAGCAAAATATCGAGGGTTTAGTTTGGGAGGCCAGTTAATAGCCCCCGGTAGTGTTCGGCGACAGTCGAGGTCAAGCCGTAAACACTTCGGCCAATGTTATGAATGGCCCGTCATAGTTATCGGATCGGTGACCAGTTTACGCTTATTGTGACAGTCAGTTTTCGGCTTTCTCCACTAAGGTGCTTAACCATGTGAGCTGGAAGCACAATTGCAGTGGTTCTCCCTTTGCACGCCTAGTCGAACAAAACGGAACGTAGGAAGCAAGTGCAGGAGCCGGGCAAGCCAACTATTGACCGAAGACACAATTCGAAACCGATGCATATATAGCAATATCTGAGAATGTTTTTGCCGAATCCCTAAAGGTGTCCGGCGTTGCACTGCGAGACTAATGCTGCAAAAGCACAAATAGTTTAAAAGTGCCAAAAAGCTTGGAAAACCAAGAAACGTCAGTAAAAACATGACGTCCGAAGAAGATCAAGTGTTCGGTGCCAATCCGAAAATTGGTCTTAGAAAAAAGAAGTGCTTCTGTCGTCCTTTAACATGACACATCCTATCTCAAGACTTCGAGCGGGTCAGCCTACGGCTTCAACCTCCTATCCCGAGGGCGGAGTACTTCTCATTAGGCCAGTTTGGCGAACAAAATCTAGCGGCTTTGATAGAGAAATTAGGCTCCCCGGCTAGTGACTGCACACTCGCGTCGAAAAAAGGAGTGATAAATAATAATAGTAGAACTTTGCAACGACTGAGAAGAAGAACACTTATTATAAAACGGCCCAAATAAACTTAAGAGCCCCCAAGTGACTTGGGTAGAAGAATGATTGCATGTACCAAAGTACTTATATCATATCTATGTTCAATCGAACTTTAAACATGTCTTAACCGACCGTCGGCTTCTCCCTCTTCGGTTATGGACCGAAAAGTGTTATGTACTCCATCGGTCGAGAATATCGACGGTGTTTCCAATAACTAGGCAATCAGGCCATAAGGCTGTAACAGACAAAGCGCGCTCAGGGAACTTATGCTATATTACTGCGAAGAGTAAGAAGCATCTTTGAAGAAAATAGTACCCCCACCGATACCTTTCTTCGGTGCTCATTGTTATTATGAGACTTGTGCAATAGATTTTTTGTACTCATGAGTTCCGTTGTGTGCCGACCATCATTGAATAACTGTAAGAGCGCTAGCTTTCGGCTTCACCCAGTCTGAGGTCCAGCTCGGGTGACCCGATCGTGACAATCGCAGAGGTGCTCCCTTTACTCCCTAGCCGAACAATCCGGAACGTAGGGGTAAACACAGGAGCGAGGCAACCCAGCTTGCAAATCGCTTAAGTCAATATGGTGCATATTGTGGCGTAATACACAAACAAGGAACGAAGCCGTACAAGTATAATCATATGCAACAGGAAAAGCTTCATAAAGGAAGCCCCCAAGTAAATGGGGTATTTGAATTTATGCGTCACAAACAAAGTTTGGACAAGGAAATTTTTTACAAGCAACTTTTTTCCAAAAAAGTATAATTCTTGGTCGAACCGAACACAAGTTAGAAATTAAAGCTTTGAGCATGAAAGCGACTTAGCTGGTTAATGTGTTTGGTATTGATGACGCGGTCCGAGCTTGATGCGGGGAAAGGTCCCATCCCCCAAGCCTGTCCCGAGGTGGCGGAGCGGAGAGCTCGACACGCCGAAGTGGTGACATAGCACGATCAATGCAGACCGGCAGAGTGACGTCGAAGTCCCCGGATCATTTTCCTGTGCACAAAAAATAGTGCAAACCGGAGATAATAGTAATAATGATAATTAAAAAAATCGTTGCATAATAAATAATTTATGCAAAGAGAGTAATAAAAGAAATATGGCCTGGTGCCGAAGTCAATGTCGATGCAGGGCATCGGCGTGATGCGGTAAGGGCGTGGCAAAGCCTGAATTCGCAGGTCGGTCCGAGCTCCGAGTGCGGCGTTCGCCGGACTATGTACGGAAACCGACCGAACCACCATACGACTGTCGTTAATGCGGCCACCATTTGATAGACCTGTGTACATATGACGGACAAACCAGAGTAATAATTCCTTGGGAAAAATGAACCCAAACAAGCAAAAAATATTGGGATTAATAGCACCTGGTTTATTTGTTGTAGCAATCCGAAGGAAGGAGATTCCTAAAATTGGGACCCGCTCCACACACCCATTGCCTGATGGGCGATAAAACGACGGCATGGCAATGCTGGTAAAGGTTGACTCGCCGAGGCAAAGCCCTCGGCCCAGCTAACGTGACGGAGCTGGTCGGCTAGTGACGCCGAAGTGTCCGGAGTAGGTTGATGAAGAGATGGCGAAGCCCCCGGTCCAGCAGAGATGTCGAAGCCTCGATATCAGCCGATGAGTCGAAGTAGGTCGGCGTGATGGACACCGGTTTGAAGAAGCAATAGTGCGGCCCTGTCGATGCAGGTCGTGACATGGTCGATGCCGGCTTGATGAAGCGACCGTGCGGCAATGCCGGTATGCCCGCTCCATGTAATCCGTGGGGCGGCGATGTTGGTGATGATGTATCCTTCGCGATGACGGGCTCTTGTTCGGCTTGCTGAGATGATGATCCGAAGAAGTTGAGTTCGGCTCAACAATGTGACGCCGTGTCTAGCGCAGGTCGGCAACCATGGAGTAATATTGCCGGACTGGTTTGACACCAGCATGATGTTGAAGATCATGTTCAAAAGATCTTACAGTTAGTGGGATGTGTTCGGGAACAAAACACAATACCCCATACAAAACTTCCTTCAAAAGGGATGTTCGAAATCATGTTCATAAAAAAGATGAACTCGGGTCGGATTCGTTTTCGCGCAGAAAACAGATCCGAAAAGTGATGCACTAATATGAAGGTTCCCGGAGTTTGGACGGTCGGATCGAGCCGAAATTTTGAGAGGTGGTAGATATAGGAATTCCGCAGCGGATCAACGGTTGGATCTTCCAAAGGACGTCCGAGCTAGAAGCTGGACACCACGCCCTAAACTCATCCAAATTCCCGTCCAGATTTGACAGGGCTCCGTTATATCGTGGATTGCCAGAGATTCCTCCATCGGAACTCGACGAAATTTTCCCGGGTTGTTGTAGACTCAATTCCACACAATTCCACCAAATCGATCGTCAAAGCGATACTCGAGGAGGTGGTGGTGGCAGATACAAGTCCGCTGTCCAAAAAAGCAGCACGGTCGCTTGAGGGCAATCTTGATGTTGAGCCCCCAAGCTCCATAGATGATTCCTCCGTGATCTTGATAGAGATCGGAGTTGATGTTTGATGAAGGCCCTCGTCCGGACATGGTGATCCGAACACGGGGTGCAATTCTTGGTCGAACCAAGGTGACCAGTCGAGCTGGTGACGAAGATGCCGAAGTCGCAGTTGATCTGCAGGTGAGCCATCGATCCTTTTGTCGATCACACAGCGGAACTGTCAATGAAAGCACCAATGTCGGTGTCAAAACCGGCGGATCTCGGATAGGGGGTCCCGAACTGTGCGTCAAGGCCGGATGGTAACAGGAGGCAGGGAACACGATGTTTTACTCAGGTTCGGGCCCTCTTGATGGAGGTAAAACCCTACGTCCTGCTTGATTAATATTGATGATATGGGTAGTACAAGAGTAGATCTACCACGAGATCAAGGAGGCTAAACCCTAGAAGCTAGCCTATGGTATGATTGTTGTTCTATATGTTGTATATCTATCGACTAGCCTGGCCTCGGTTTATATAATGCACCGGAGGCCTAGGATAACAAGAGCACTAAACGAATACGCCGGTGGGGAGAAGTCCTTGTCTTGATCGCCAAGTCTTGTGGAATCTTCCTAGTATGCGGCAGCCGTCCGAACTGGCCCATGAGTATACGGCCACGGTGGTCCTCGGCCCAATCTAATAGACCGGGAGACGACGTGGTGAGTACCCCCTAGTCCAGGACACCGTCAATAGTCATACCTGTGCTGTCGTAGAAGTGTTCCATGACATTACCAAAATTATCATCACGGAAGTGTCCACTTCCATGACGATAAATCTGTTGGGGAACGTAGAGGAATTTTAAAATTTTCTATGCATCACCAAGATCAATCTATGGAGTCATCTAGCAACGAGGGAGAGGGGAGTGCATCTACATACCCTTGTAGATCGCACGCGGAAGCGTTCAAGAGAACGGGGTTGATGGAGTCGTACTCGTCGTGATCCAAATCACCGATGACCTAGCGCCGAACGGACGGCACCTCCACGTTCAACACACGTACGGTTGGGAAGACGTCTCCTCCAACTTGATCCAGCAAGGGGGAAGGAGAGGTTGATGAAGATCCAGCAACACGACGGCGTGGTGGTGGAAGCAACGGTGATCTCGGCAAGGCTTCACCAAGCTCAGTGAGAGGGAGGAGTGTCACGGGAGGGAGAGGGAGGCGCCAGAGGCTAGGGTACGGCTTCCCTACCTCCCCCCCACTATATATAGGACCCCTAGGCGGGGCGCCGACCCTAGGAGATACAATCTCCAAGGGGGGGCGGTGGCCAAGGGAGGTGGAGTGCCCCCCAAGCCAAGTGGGGCGCCCCCACACCTAGGGTTTCCAACCCTAGGCGCAGGGGAGGCCCATGGGGGGCGCACCAGCCCACTAGGGGCTGGTTCCCCTCCCACTTCAGCCAATGGGGCCCTCCGGGATAGGTGGCCCCACCTGGTGGACCCCCGGGACCCTTCCGGTGGTCCCGGTACAATACCGATTACCCCCGAAACTTTCCCGATGGCCGAAACTTGACTTCCTACATATAAATCTTCACCTCCGGACCATTTCGGAACTCCTCGTGACGTCCGGGATCTCATCCGTGACTCTGAACAACTTTCGGGTTACCATATACTAATATCTCAACAACCCTAGCGTCATCGAACCTTAAGTGTGTAGATCCTACGGGTTCGGGACACACGCAGACATGACCGAGACGACTCTCCGGTCAATAACCAACAGCGGGATCTGGATACCCATGTTGGCTCCCACATGCTCCTCGATGATCTCATCGGATGAACCACGATGTCGAGGATTCGATCAATCCCGTATACAATTCCCTTTGTCAATCGGTACGTTACTTGCTCGAGACTCGATCGTCGGTATCCCAATACCTTGTTCAATCTCGTTGCCGGCAAGTCACTTTACTCGTACCGTAATGCATGATCCCTTGATCAACCACTTGGTCACATTGAGCTCATTATGATGATGCATTACCGAGTGGGCCCAGAGTTACCTCTCCGTCATACGGAGTGACAAATCCCAGTCTCGATTCGTGCCAACCCAACAGACACTTTCTGAGATACCCGTAGTGTACCTTTATAGTCACCCAGTTACGTTGTGACGTTTGGCACACCCAAAGCACTCCTACGGTATCCGGGAGTTGCACAATCTCATGGTCTAAGGAAATGATACTTGACATTCGGAAAAGCTATAGCAAACGAACTACACAATCTTTGAGGTATGCTTAGGATTGGGTCTTGTCCATCACATTATTCTCCTAATGACGTGATCCCGTTATCAATGACATCCAATGTCCGTAGTCAGGAAACCATGATTATCTTTCGATCAACAAGCTAGTCAACTAGAGGCTCACTAGGGACGTGTTGTGGTCTATGTATTCACACATGTATTAAGATTTTCGGATAACACAATTATAGCATGAACACTAGAAAATTATCATGAACAAAGAAATATAATAATAACAATTTTATTATTGCCTCTACGACATATTTCCAACAGTCTCCCACTTGCACTAGAGTCAATAGTCTAGTTACATTGTGATGAATCGAACACCCATGCAGTTCTGGTGTTGATCATGTTTTGCTCTAGGGAGAGGTTCAGTCAACGGATCTGCCACATTCAGGTCCGTATGTACTTTACAAATATCTATGTCTCCATTTTGAACACTTTCATGAATGGAGTTGAAGCGACGCTTGATATGCCTAGTCTTCCTGTGAAACCTGGGCTCCATGGCAAGGGCAATAGCTCCAGTGTTGTCACAGAAGAGAGTCATCGGGCCCGACGCATTGGGTATGACTCCTAGGTCGGTAATGAACTCCTTCACCCAGATTGCCTCTTGTGCTGCCTCCGAGGCTGCCATGTACTCCGCTTCACATGTAGATCCCACCGCAACGCTTTTCTTGCAACTGCACCAGCTTACTGCCCCACCATTCAAAATATACACGTATCCGTTTTGTGACTTAGAGTCATCCAGATCTGTGTCGAAGCTAGCATCGACGTAACCCTTTACAACGAGCTCTTCGTCACCTCCATAAACGAGAAACATATCCTTAGTCCTCTTCAGGTACTTCAGGATATTCTTGACCACTGTCCAGTTTTCCATGCCGGGATTACTTTGGTACCTTCCTACCAAACTTATGGCAAGGTTTACATCAGGTCTAGTACACAGCATAGCATACATGATAGACCCTATGGCCGAGGCATAGGGGACGACACTCATCTTTTCTCTATCTTCTGTCGTGGTCGGGCATTGAGCCGTGCTCAATCTCGTACCTTGCAATACAGGCAAGAACCCCTTCTTTGACTGATCCATATTGAACTTCTTCAATATCTTGTCAAGGTACGTACTCTGTGAAAGACCAATGAGATGTCTCGATCTATCTCTATAGATCTTGATGCCTAATATGTAAGCAGCTTCTCCAAGATCCTTCACTGAAAAACACTTGTTCAAGTAGGACTTTATGCTTTCCAAGAATTCTATATCACTTCCCATCAACAGTATGTCATCCACATACAATATGAGAAATGCTACAGAGCTCCCACTCACTTTCTTGTAAATGTAGGCTTCTCCATAAGTCTGCGTAAACCCAAACGCTTTGATCATCTCATCAAAACGAATGTTCCAACTCCGAGATGCTTGCACCAGCCCATAAATCGAGCGTTGGAGCTTGCACAACTTGTCAGCATTCTTAGGATCGACATATCCTTCCGGCTGCATCATATACAATTCTTCCTTAAGGAAACCATTAAGGAATGTTGTTTTGACGTCCATTTGGCATATCTCATAATCATGGAATGCGGCAATTGCTAACATGATTCGGACGGACTTTAGCTTCGCTACGGGTGAGAAAGTCTCATCGTAGTCAACCCCTTGAACTTGTTGATAACCCTTAGCGACAAGCTGAGCTTTATAGATGGTTACATTACCATCTGCGTCTATCTTCCTCTTAAAGATCCATTTATTTTCTATGGCTCGCCGATCATCGGGCAAGTCAGTTAAAGTCCATACTTCGTTTTCATACATGGATCCTATCTCGGATTTCATGGCTTCTAGCCATTTGTCGGAATCTGGGCCCGCCATCGCTTCTTCATAGATCGAAGGTTCACCGTTGTCTAACAACATGATTTCCAAGACAGGGTTGCCGTACCACTCTGGTGCGGAACGTGTCCTTGTGGACCTACGAAGTTCAGTAGCAACTTGATCTGAAGTTTCATGATCATCATCATTAACTTCCTCTCTAGTCGGTGCAGGCACCTCAGGAACATTTTCTTGAGCTGCGCCACTTACCGATACAAGAGGTAATACTTCATCGAGTTCTACTTTCCTCCCACTTATTTCTTTCAAGAGAAACTCTTTCTCTAGAAATGATCCATTCTTGGCAAAAAAGATCTTGCCTTCGGATCTAAGGTAGAAGGTATACCCAATAGTTTCTTTAGGGTATCCTATGAAGACGCATTTTTCCGACTTGGGTTCGAGCTTTTCAGGTTGAAGTTTCTTGACATAAGCATCGCATCCCCAAACTTTTAGAAACGACAGCTTAGGTTTCTTCCCAAACCATAATTCATACGGTGTCGTCTCAACGGTTTTCGACGGAGCCCCATTTAAAGTGAATGCAGCAGTCTCTAAAGCATAGCCCCAAAATGACAGTGGTAAATCGGTAAGAGACATCATAGATCGCACCATATCCAATAGAGTGCGATTACGACGTTCGGACACACCATTACGCTGAGGTGTTCCAGACGGCGTGAGTTGTGAAACCACATTTCCTTAAGTGTGTGCCAAATTCGTGACTCAAGTATTCTCCCCCACGATCTGATCGCAAGAACTTGATTTTCCTATCACGTTGATTCTCAACCTCACTCTGAAATTCCTTGAACTTTTCAAAAGTCTCAGACTTGTGTTTCATTAAGTAGACATACCCATATCTACTCAAGTCATCAGTGAGGGTGAGAACATAACGATAGCCACCATGAGCCTCAACACTCATTGGACCGCACACATCAGTATGTATGATTTCCAATAAGTTGGTTGCTCACTCCATTGTTCTTGAGAACGAAGTCTTGGTCATTTTACCCATGAGGCATGGTTCGCACGTGTCAAATGATTCGTAATCAAGAGACTCCAAAAGTCCATCTGCATGGAGCTTCTTCATGCGTTCGACACCTATGTGACCAAGGCGGCAGTGCCGCAAGTATGTGGGACTATCATTATCAACCTTACATCTTTTGGTATTCACACTATGAATATGTGTAACATTACGCTCGAGATTCATTAAGAATAAACCATTCACCAGCGGAGCATGACCATAAAACATATCTCTCATATAAATAGAACAACCATTATTCTCGGATTTAAATGAGTAGCCATCTCGAATTAAACGAGATCCTGATACAATGTTCATGCTCAAAGCTGGCACTAAATAACAATTATTGAGGTTTAAAACTAATCCCGTAGGTAAATGTAGAGGTAGCGTGCCGACGGCGATCACATCGACCTTGCAACCATTCCTGACGTGCATCGTCACCTCGTCCTTCGCCAATCTCCGCTTATTCCACAGCTCCTGCTTTGATTTACAAATGTGACCAACCGCACTGGTATCAAATACCCAGGAGCTACTACGAGTACTGTTAAGGTACACATCAATTACATGTATATCATATATACCTTTAGTGTTGCCGGACTTCTTGTCCGCTAAGTATTCCGGGCAGTTCCGCTTCCAGTGACCACTTCCCTTGCAATAAAAACACTCAGTCTCGGGCTTGGGTCCATTCTTTGACTTCTTCCCAGCAGCTTGCTTACCGGGCGCGGCAACCACCTTGCCGTCCTTCTTGAAGTTCTTTTTACCCTCGCCTTTCTTGAACTTAGTGGTTTTATTAACCATCAACACTTGATGTTCCTTTTTGATCTCGACCTCCGCTGATTTCAGCATTGAATATACCTCAGGAATGGTCTTTTCCATCCTCTGCATATTGAAGTTCATCACAAAGCTCTTGTAGCTCGGTGGAAGCGACTGAAGGATTCTGTCAATGACCGCGTCATCCGGGTGATTAACTCCCAGCTGTGTCAAGCGGTTATGCAACCCAGACATTTTGAGTATGTGCTCGCTGACACAACTATTTTCCTCCATCTTACCTCAGAAATTTTTGTTTTGGGTTTATTTGATAAATGCCACTCCAAATCTGGTGTATCCGAGAAATGCCACTTCAATTTCCAAACTTTGAAAAATGCCATTTCATGCCATTTCTAGTGGCATTTTTCGAAGTCTGGAGTAGCATTTTTCAAAGTTTGCAAACCGCATTGGCGTTTTTCAAAGTTTGCAAAAATTGCAGTGGCATTTTTCAAAGTTTGGAAATTGCAGTGGCATTTTTATGAATCGCCATAATTGGAGTGGCATTTATCTAATTTGTTTTTGAGACGAAAGCAGGGTGTCAACTGGGCTGTGCGGGACACTCTGGCCTGTCTAGACAGCCTTTTCTTTTATGTTTACCACCGACCAGCCCATTAGTTTTTTTTTCTTTCTAAAAATGGCTAGCCCAGTTCTTTTGTGATTTGTCAAGTAAGTCACTTTATCAGGCCTGTTGGGCTGCAAATCTTTCAAGAAGAGGAGAGCTTCATTCGGCTGGCCGAGAAAATGGCCTATCAGTAATGAGAAATGGGTTGTACATTTTTAAAACACATCAAACCGGCAATTATTTTCAAAAATCTTTTTTTCATTTCGAGATTTTAAATTGCATTGATTTTTATGCGTGGACAATTTATTGGATTTTATATTGATATACATTTATTTTTAAAATCAGTCTGAATGTGACTCAAAATTTGGGGATTAAAAACAGTTCAGACCGTACCGACATATGCAAAATTTCATATAATTTTTTAACCGTGGCCACAATATGGGCTGTAATGCTAACATAAATAATATGGGCTCCAAAAAAACCCGTAAGAATTAGCAAATGGGCTATAAATTATTTGAAATAATGGCAGATGGGTTGTATGCTGTTTTCCACAGATTTGAGGCTTTCCACAGATGACTTGTATACTGTTGGATGTCCATCCAACGGCCGTCGTGCTTCTTCAATCTCTGCTCTTCCTGCTCCACCCGCTCAAACAAGCACCAGTGGGACTGCCTGCTCCCTCCTCCCCGCGGCCGGCTGTGCTGCCGCGCAGGCCTCGTCGCCCCACCGTACTCCCATCGCTGGCCTAGCCATCCCTCTACTCACCCACACCTGCTGTTATTCTCGGGCGACGGCAGACGAACCAGTAAACCCTCGTACAGTCATACTCCCCTCCGCGTGGGAAACAAAAACAACGGCGCGTCTTCCCTGCCTCTGTGTCGTTCCCTTCCTAGGCCTCGCCGTCGTCCACCGCCCTGGTGCTCTCGGCGTGGCGTGGTCAGCGTGGTCAACGACCGACATGCATTTGAAGTGGACTGTACGTGGAGAGGCTGACAGCTGGGTCCATGGCCGCACGCAAGGAAATGCCTCCTTATTACGCGCAAAATAATGATTTCCTCCACCTGACATCTGGGACCCACTGAAACGCCTCTGTATTTCACAAAAAAAAGTTACCGCCGCTGACAGCTCGGACCCACCAGCTATATCTTCGCACGCAAGGAAGTGCCACCTTATTACGCACATAGAAATTTGTATCTGGTATATAAATTTTTTTTAAAATTTTTTCAAAAAATTTCAATTTTTTTTCGTTTTTTTCTTAATCTCAGGTCATTATGTCTTAATCTCGGGTCAATATGCTTAATCTCAGGTCAAATCGCACTCCGTGGTCAAACTTCCCAAAAGGTCACCCATCCTCACACTACTCCAGCCCAAGCACGCTTAACTTCAGAGTTCTATCCAACCCCAGCAACAGCTCACTTCACAGGCACTTGTTGATATATCTAACATATCAATCCTATTATACCTTGTTGATGTCTAGGACTTTGTTCATGTTCATGACTATGATGAAATTTTGAAAAATATTTCAAACTTCCCGGTCATATTACGTATCATTTTTGAAAAAAAATTTAAAAAAAATTCAAAACCTTTTTTTTGAATTTCTTTGCCTCTAGATCTTGAAAGCCCCGTAACTTTTTTTGTGTTAGGTTTTTGGGGATTTTGAAAATGTTTAACGAGGTTCGTATGCAAAAGTTATGCCCATTTTACAAATTTCCAGAGAGATTTTGCAAATAAAGTCGAAATTTATATTTGTAAATTTTCCCAACAACTAGACCACATATCACATGGCAAACTTATTTTCTTTTATTTTTTTTGACATTTTTATCATTTTTTTTATTTTTTTTAAAACTGAAAAGGCGGTCCAGGGGGGTGCATTTGGTGGAACCCGGGCAAACTACTAATGGCGCACCACCCCACGGTGCGCCATTAGTGGTTAAACTAGTCATGGCGCACCACACCCACGGTGCGCCATTACTAGTTTTGAAAAAAAATATAAAAAAATTTGAATTTTTTTTTTGAAAAAAACTTAGTAATGGCGCAC
>NC_041388.1:449744696-449751747 GCF_002162155.2 Triticum dicoccoides | reverse complement strand
ACTATGTCAACTAGTAATGGCGCACCACACCCACGGTGCGCCATTAGTAACAATTTTTTTTTCAAAACTTCTAATGGCGCACCGCACACCAGTTGCGCCATTAGTAATATATTACTAATGGCGTACATGTATGTGGTGCGCCATTTCTATATTCCAATGGCGCACCACACACGTGGTGCGCCATTAGTGTCCATTTCATCTATAGCCGTTTTCCTAGTAGTGGCCTGTTCCGGAGCTCCGCCGGAAGAGGGTCGTCATCACGGAGGGCTTCTACATCATCATAGCCCCTCCGATGATGTGTGAGTAGTTTACCTCAGACCTTCGGGTCCATAGTTAGTAGCTAGATGGCTTCTTATCTCTTTTTGGATCTCAATACAAAGTTCTCCCCCTCTCTTGTGGACAACTATTCGATGTAATCTTCTTTTTGCGGTGTGTTTGTTGAGACCGATGAATTGTGGGTTTATGATCAAGTCTATCAATGAATAATATTTGAATCTTCTCTGAATTCTTTTATGTATGATTGGTTATCTTTGCAAGTCTCTTCGAATTATCTGTTTGGTTTGGCCAACTAGATTGGTAGTTCTTGCCATGGGAGAAGTGCTTAGCTTTGGGTTCGATCTTGCGGTGTCCTTTCCCAGTGACAGAAGGGGCAGCAAGGCACGTATTGTATCGTTGCCATCGAGGATAACAAGATGGGGTTTATTTCATATTGCATGAATTTATCTCTCTACATCATGTCATCTTGCTTAAGGCATTACTCTGTTTTTAACTTAATACTCTAGATGCATGCTGGATAGCGGTCGATGACTGGAGTAATAGTAGTAGATGCAGAATCGTTTCGATCTACTTGTCACGGACGTGATGCCTATATACATGATCATGCCTAGATATTCTCATAACTATGCTCAATTCTGTCAATTGCTCAACATTAATTTGTTCACCCACCGTAGAATACTTAGGCTCTTGATAGAAGCCACTAGTGAAATCTAAGGCCCCCGGGTCTATTCTCATCATATCAATCTCCATTACTTTAATTTTGCTTTGCTTTTACTTTTTACTTTGCATCTTTATACCAAAAATACCAAAAATATTATATCTATCAGATCTCACTCTCGTAAGTGACCGTGAAGGGATTGACAACCCCTAATCGCGTTGGTTGCGAGTAGCTATCGTTTTGTGCAGGTACGAGGGACTTGAGCGTGGCCTCCTACTGGATTGATACCTTGGTTCTCAGAAACTGAGGGAAATACTTACGCTACTCAGCTGCATCATCCCTTCCTCTTCGAGGAAAACCAACGCAAGCTCAATACGTAGCAATGTTCGAGCCCAGCTTACCGACTCCAAGAAGGAAAATAGGCGGCTTCGACGCGGCATTTTCAGTAAGTGCTTGAACGAATCCTTTTGAAGGAGTTCGGCGAAGAAACCGGCTAACAGTGTTATGCCTGTAGGTATGCTGACGGGTCATCCTGCGGAGGAAATGCCCGGGTCTGCGGGTGATCTTCTATCCGAGCTCTCACAACTGCACGAACAAGTTCGGCAGGTGATGCAGAGTGTTTCCCAGGCCTTGTGGCCATCCGTCTCCCTGCTAGAAGGCATTGCAGAGCTTACGAAGAAGCTCAAGGGAGCACGGCGGCACTTCTGATTATGGAAGATATCGGCCTGCCGTCAAGGTGCCAGGGAAGCCTGGGCCATGGTGAAGACACGGTATACCAAGGATGACCCAAATCACATGACCGAGGTCGGACCTGTGGGGCCCGGCAGAAAAGAGATCCCCTTTAGTTTAGTTTATGGGCAAGTAGAATTAGCCGCAAAGTATTCCCAACAGGATTGTAGGCTAGACCGCCTGTTGGATGGTATAGAAGAGGAATTTAGTCAGTCTGCATGACTATGTAATTAAAGTGACATGTATAATGCCTTCTAGCCGGATTGTAGATCATTTGTCATGGCGGACCTTTTCGCTTCAACCCCGGGACCCGATAGTCCAGAGTGTGTCCGAATACCCGCTCAGTTATATTAGAACCGGGGTATGCGTGGAGACCAGGCGTAGGGGTCATTAGTGCTTGAACAGACAAGTGCCCAACTAGTTATGTTATATTACATGGGTAGTAAGAAACATCTTCCAGGGAGAATAGTTCCGTTAAGGGTTCCTTTCCCTGGGTACGCATGCCCTAAAGTGCATGTCCGGACTGCGATAGCAAGCGCAGGAAAAAACATCTGGGGGCACATATGGAAAATGAATAAAGATCATCTTTTGTTCACCGACCGAATATTCCCTTAAGAATGCTAGCTTTCGGCTTCACCCAGTCTGAGATACACATCCGGCTGACCCGGCAGTAACAATCGCAGAGGTGCTCCCCTTATGCCCTAGCCGAATTAACGGGAACGTAGGGCATAAATACAAGAGCTAGGAAACCCAGCTTGGCCAAAACTTAAGTCATATCAATGCATATAATGGCGACAAAAGGTACATGCGAAAGTATAACACATGTGCGGGGCATGAGGCCCATATAAATAATTAAGCTTCTGTGAAAGAAGCCCCCAGGTATGATGAGTGCGGCTAGCGCATCTATAATGTGCAAGCGAGGCACAAGTTGGCCCTTGAAGGCTTAGAGAAAGAAAAAAATAAAAAAAGAAATAAAAACAAGACAGATAATGTATATGCAAAAAATAGACAGAGGAAGGAGACGAACATAGAGTCCGGAGCTAGGCGTAGAATCTTCGGAGCCTGGCCGCGTTCCATGGGTTCGGCTCGAGTCGATTATTCGATGCATCCTGCAGACGGTACGCTCCCTCGGTCAGAACTTGGTCAATAATGAAGGGACCTTCCCATTTGGGCTCGAGCTTGTTCTTTTTCTTGGTGAATTTATCCATTTGGTGAATTTATCCACCATGACCAGTAAGTATTTTTTCTTGTGGGTTCCCCCTTTAAGGGGTCCAACCATGTCAAGCCCCCAGACCGCGAAGGGCCACGTAATGGGGATTGTTTGGAGGGCGGTGGGTGGCATGTGGCTTTGATTTGCAAAGAGCTGGCAACCGGCGCAACGTTGGACGAAGTCCTGTGCATCTGCCCGGGCCGTTGGCCAATAGAATCCTATACGGAAGGCCTTGCTTACAAGAGCCCGGGCTGCGGCGTGGTGACCGCCGAGTCCGGCGTGAATTTCTGCCAAAAGGTTCCGCCCTTCCTCTTTGGAGATGCACCTTTGAAGGACTCCGGTAGTGCTTTTTTTGTACAATTCTCCCTCATGGACCCTGTAGGCCTTGGATCGCCGCACTATGCAGCGTGCCTCATTTTGGTCCTACGGAAGTTCCTGTCTAGTTAGGTAGGCCAGGAATAGTTCTGTCCACGGGGCAATGATGGCCATTATTACGTGGGCTGAAGGTGTTATTTCGGTGGCAGAGCCTCCGATTGTGTCCGAGTGTTTGATATCGGGTATTTTGGCCGGGTCCGGAATATTTTTACCGGTGTCCCCTTCCCATACTACGGATGGCTTGAACAGCCTCTCCAAAAATATGTTGGGGGGGGGGGGGACCGCATCGCGTTTTGCGCCGATGCGGGCGAGGATATCCGCCGCCTGATTGTTTTCCCGAGCCACATGGTGAAATTCGAGCCCCTCGAACCGAGCTGACATTTTTAGGACGGCGTTTCGATAGGCCGCCATTCTCGGATCCTTGGCGTCTAAGTCTGCACATGTTAGTGGGCCGAATCGAGTTTGACTACGGTTGGTCCTTGTTGAAGGTTAAAACGACACACTTGATGAAAAATGATTGTGGTTTTGATGCGTAGGTAAGAACGTTTCTTGCTAGAAGCCCGTTGCAGCCACGTAAAACTTGCAACAACAAAGTAGAGGACGTCTAACTTGTTTTTGCAGGGCATGTTGTGATGTGATATGGTCAAGACGTGATGAGATATATATTGTTGTATGAGATGATCATGTTTTGTAGAAGTTATCGGCAACTGGCAGGATCCTTATGGTTGTCACTTTATTGTATGAAATGCAATTCCCATGTAATTCATTTACTTTATCACTAAGCGGTAGCGATTGTCATAGAAGCAATAGTTGGCGAGATGACAACGATGCTGTGATTGAGATCAAGGTGTCAAGTCGGTGACGATGGAGATCATGACGGTGCTTTGGAGATAGAGATCAAAGGCACAAGATGATGATGGCCATATCATGTCACATATTTTGATTGCCTGTGCTGTTTATCTTTTTAGATCTTATTTTGCTTAGTACGGGGGTACTATTATAAGATGATCTCTCACTAAATTTCAAGGTATAAGTGTTCTTCCTGAGTATGCACCGTTGCTACAGTTCGTCGTGCCGAGACACCACATGATGATCGGGTGTGATAAGCTCTACGTTCACATACAACGGGTGCAAGCCAATTTTGCATGTGCAGAATACTCGCGTTAAAATTGACAAGCGCCTCCAGATCACATAGCGGTTCTTTCATGTTTTGTAACAGCCTATCACATAGCGCCTCCAGATCGACTCTAGCCTTAGTATTATCCTTTGACTTCCCATCTATGTCGAACAATGTACCAAAATGTGCCTCGGTGATATTCTTCTCAGCGTGCATCACGTCGATGTTGTGTGGGCAAAGGAGGTCTTTGAAGTAAGGCAGATCCCATAAGCATGTTTTGTGAGTCCACGCGTGCTTAGAATTATACCCCTTGAAGTACCCTGGACGCTCTGGATCTGGCTCGAGAGCGTTTAACTGATCCAGGGTCTGTTGGCCTGTCAATGCAGGTGGTGTAGAGTTTTTGACAACTCTACCTCTGATGAAGTTCTTCTTGTCTTTCCTGAACTTATGGCGAGGATACAGGAACTGTCTATGCATGTCGAAGCAAGAAAACTTGCGACCGGCCTGAAGCCAACGAAACTCTAGAGCTCCCTTGCATGTGGGGCACGGGAACCTTCCATGCACACACCAGCCAACGAATAGCGCATACGCCGGCAAGTCATGCATCGAGTACATGTACCAGACATGCATTATGAAGTTCTGTTTGCTATAGGCGTCATATGTCTTGAACCCATTATCCCAGGCTTCTTGCAATTCGTCCTTAAGCGGCTGCATGTTCACATTCATATTTTCCGCAGATAGTTGGGCCCTGGAATTATCAACGTCAGGAAAATGTTCTTTCTTTGCATAATCTGTCCGGGGGGGAGATTGAGTGGAAAGACAAATACGGGCCAACAACTGTATTGGGCTGCCGTCATACCAAACACACTGAACCCATCCGTGCTGATGCCGACTCGAGGATGCTTCAGATCTGCCGCTTTGTTAGCATGTAATTCATCAAACTTTTTCCATGCGACACCATCCGATGTGTGTACCATCATCAGATTCCCATCTGCATCTAGTTCGGTTCTTTTGCCTGTTTTGTGCCATGTCATCTGTCTGGCCGTCTCTTCGACCATGAAAAGACATTGAAGTCTTGGTATGATTGGCATATACCAAAACACACTAGTGGGGATTTTGGTCTATGTCTTCTCACCCATACTGTTGTCTACCACAATATACCTGGAAGACTTGCAAATGGGACAATAGTTCAAGTCCGCATAGTCAAGCCTAAATAAGGCACATCCTTTCTCACAGGCATGTATCTTCTCATAGGGCATCTTCAGTGCACGGAGGATTTTGTCCGACTGGTACATGTTTGCAGGCATTACATGGCCTTTGGGTAGAAAGCGTCCAAATACTGTCATAATTGCGTCGTAGCATTCTCTTCCCAAGTTGAACTGAGCCTTCAGAGCCATTACTTGTGAGATGGCATCCAACTGACAAAGCTCAGTGTGCTCGTGGAGGGGACGTTTTGAAGACTCCAACATTTCATTGAAGGCCTTTGCAGATTCCTCCATCTCCTCGTCCGAATCCCGAGCATCATCATAGTCTTGCACCATGTTTTCCATCCCGGTACCATGCTCGTCGGTGCGACGACGATCCACCTCAGCTCGGTCACGTTGGGCATACTCACCATGAAATGTCCACACCGTATAATCGGGCGTAAAACCACTCTTCTGCAGGTGTTTTCCCATTTCAGCCTCTGTCCTCTTTTCCCAATTGCCACACCAGAAATAGGGGCACCAGGTTTTACTCTAGCCATTTGCAAATGCGGCTTGCACAAACCCCTTGGTTTTTGTGAACCATTCAGCGCTCCATTTGTTCTGACCAGTGTGACCGGTATACATCCATGCACGATCACTCATCTTGACTTTTAGAGCTACTGGACACACAACAATTATATATATAATTCACCATGTATATATTCATCAGTTGATCTACTTTGTCAATTTTATTACGTCCATGCAACCTACACTCTAATAGGTAATGATAGATACTAATCCCACCTGAGTATGTGTAGATTGGGTTCATTTTCCCATGCTATGCTCCGGATCCGACGCAAAATTTTGGCAGCACCTCCCCGCTGTTCTCCTGATACACGTCTCTGCAATAAACAGAGAGGATGTGTACCCGGAGAACAACAAGGGAGGCACTGACGAAATTTATGCGTCGGATCCTGAGCAAATCATATGGGAAAACGAACCCAATCTACACATACTCGGGCTGTCCATGGATAGCATTGGACAATTCGAAAGAATCAAGGTTATAAATATGCAAATGCATGCATATTTATAACTATAACGCTTTCGAACGGGAGACACATATTGGTTACGCATACTGATGATTCAAGACACATATATAGCTAGCTATCAAGTTTCATCGGCGCGAACACTGGAACAGAGCAAATAATTAATGGGGGAGGAGGACATGTCATTTGTGCTCACCCACGAACGAAGGGGCAGAGCTCGTCAAACGCACGGCGAGGTCGTCGAACACCAAACCTCGTAGCGATGAAACAACTGCACATTTAAATCTACCCGATTAACACAATTATATATGCTGTTTTTCATAACAAAATCGAAAAATATATGACCTAACTAATAATTCACAAATATATGACCCCGTCGGCCTTTGGAAGGCCAAAGAACACCTTTTCGGGAGGTGTCGGTGTCGGAGTGCCGTGTCGGGGTCGGGGTGCTGTTCC
>NC_041388.1:449736277-449743703 GCF_002162155.2 Triticum dicoccoides | reverse complement strand
TGGGGGCCGTTAGTTAGTCTGCTCTTTGCCGTTCGCCGCTCTTTGTCGTCCGCCTTTATCTCTCTTTGCCGTTTGCTAGCAGAGGACAAAGAGGAGGGGCGTTAAGTTTTTTCTAAACGGGTGGGGGGTGGGGGGGTCACCTCCCTCTTTGTCATCAGCCAGCTGACGGCAAAGAGCCGGGAGATGGCAAAGTCCTATTTTACCGTCTGCCATTTCTTTGCCGTCTGCTTTTCGGTAGCTGATGGCAAAGAGCTTCTTTGTCGTCTGCTAGCAGATGGCAAAGAGCTGGCAGATGGCAAAGTAGCTGATTCAAGTAGTGTTTGCCTCCGGGGGTGGCAGTCCAGCGGTGTTGGTGTTGCAAGGTGAAGGAGGTGATCGATTTTTCAGATTGGTTGGGCATGAAGTTTCTCATGTGCGTCAATTATGAGGAAGATCCACCCGTAGCTAGTTCAAAGTACGACAAGCCTCCGGTATGCTTTAACCATCACGAATAGGTATATTGTTGGTTTTTTGGTTCATTCTTTATTAACATTCTTGTTCTTGTTGTAGTCTCCTTCGCATCTGTGCATGTTCTATCGTTGGATTGACACAGAGATGTTGGCTTGGGCGGTGACTGAGATTCATGAAAGAAGTCATTGTGCATGGGATAGTTTCTACGTGAAAGAGCGATGCGAAAAAGCAGCAGTAGAGAAGAAATCAGAGTAAGAGAGAGTTAAAAGAATACTATGCCGAGCAAAAGGGTTACTTTTAGGACTTACTAAGAAAAACAAGGAATATGCTCATTGCATGGAGGAGCGGGAATGACAGTAAAGGAGGATCGTGAGGCGGAGAGACTGAGAAAGAAAGAAATGGTTCGTGACACCAAGGCAGCAGAAGAAGTTGGCGACGGAAAAGGAAAATATCCACGCTAGACTCAGTAGATTCCTATGATAGTATTTTAAATTTTGCAAACATTTGTATCTTAATTTCTGTAGTTTAATGTAGATTTATTTCAATAGTAAAATGTAGCTTTATTTCAATAGTTCAATGTATCTTACTTTCAGTTCTACCGTGTCCTAATGAAAAAATGTAGCTTTGGAATAAAATGTGACATTTTCTTCTCGCATATTTTGTCCACCATTTTCTTTCTCGCCAATTTTCCCGCCATAAATTCTTCCCGCCATTTTCTTTCCTGTCAATTTTTCCTGCCATTTTATTTCCCGCCTTATCTCTTGCCTGGAGAACTCTATAAAACCACCCCCTAACATGTTGTGTTTTGCATCTTTCCCTAGCCATTTATCTAGCCATGTCTGGTGCCAACTCGAAGAGACCTGCCCAAAGTGCCGCATCAGCTAGGGGTGCCACAATCTCAAAGAAAGTGAGCGTAGATGATAATGATGACTTTATGCCAAGCAAGCAAGCTCGGAACAGATCGAGGGGCCGAGTAGCATTGGATAAGGGTGGTGCTAGCTCTAAGCACTTGAAGAGCGATGTCAGGACCCCGATGCCAAGTCACATCGATCTAGCCAGTAACACCTCATATCACTTTGTGGCCTCACGCACGGTATTCCCACGGGTGTCGCCTTACCATGGCCCGGGAACGTTTGTGCCTTTTGGCTCACGTATATGATAGTGTCGCTAGCATCCATATGACAGAGAACCCAGGCCGACATGGCTAGTCGTTAACCCAAAGCGGCACTAACCTATGGGGACAGGCATACATGAATCACATCAAGCATGTCGGTCAGCAGCGTGTGAATCCGGGCTGTAGCACTGGGCTAACAGGACTCCTGGAACCCGGGCTGTAGCAGGCTAGGCAGGACTCCGGATGTCACCGCGTGACATTTCCCCGAAGGGACAGACATAGGAACGAAGTGAAACACATGCCGGCCAGTCAAGTGTCCTGAGCAGTAGTGCTGGGCTAACAGGACTCTGGTGAACCGGGCTGTAGCGGAATACTATGGCTCATGGAAGCACTAGACTACATTTCCCCATAAGAGAGGCTGCCAAGGATAAACAACTAGATTGTCGGATTCCACACATACCAAGCATTTCAATCATACACACAATATGCTCGATATGTGTAAATACAACATGGCATCACAACATAACTCCACAACTCAAGTATTTATTCGTTAGGCTCCGAGGAGCGAGATATTACAAACATGGGTCTCATGACCCAACAATCATAGCATACAAATCAAAGCACATGCGGAAGGTTAACATGTTTGAGTACTGTCATCTACAAATGAAAAAGGCTAAGAAGCCTGACTATCTACCAGATCCTACTGAGGGCACAAGATCGTAGCTGAGGTATCAAGTTAAATGTCGAAAGTCCACATTGGAACTACTAGCGAGACTGACGTCTCTCTACAAAACATAAAATAGGCAAACGTGAGTACAAATGTACCCAGCAAGACTTACATCAAAACTATCTACATACGCATCGGTATCAATAAAGGGGGTGGTGGAGTTTAACTGCAGCAAGCCAGCTTTGACTTAGTGGCTAACCTGAACTACGACTGCAAGCAACTCTTTTGAGGTGGCGCACACGAGTCCACATATTCACCATTCAATACACCACTATGGATCCGCTCCCGTCTCCCTACGAGAAGGCCATCCATAGCACTCACACTTATCTTGCAAGTTTTAGAGTATCCACTTCAAGTTATCTATGAACTGTATAGGCAACCAAGTAGTCCTTTACCGCGGACGTGGCTATTCGAATAGATGATGTCAACCCTGCAGGGGTGTACTTCTTCACACATGCTCTCACCACTTACCGCCATTTACACGACATGTACTCGGCAACCTTCAAGCGGAAGCCCAACGAGGGTTTCTGCCACGGCCTACCTAAACACTCAAGTTTCTAGTCCGGGTTTATCTCCTATCCAGGTTCCATCCGTAGGGAGTCCGGCCGAGGTTTGCACATACGGCCCCGGACGATGTGTACAGGGTTCCGAGACACCAAATGGGCGCCCGGCATGCCCGGCCATGGTGTATCTACCGCATCATAGCCCACCCCTAGGGTCAGCGCTACGCACGGCCGCCAACACATAACCTATAAACACCAGAAACTAGTTGCAACTCCTGGACAGAGAACTAGGGTGGTTAAGAAGCCGAGAGGGTCCATTGGTTTCGGGCTCAATGCGTGGTAATAGCTGGTTCTTAAATCACACATACAGATCTCGGTGCTTAAGGACGGTTCCAATGAAAGAACCCACCATGTACTCCTAGCTCACACACAGTAGGACATGTTCACAACTTTCCAATTCATCCCCGATGAATCAGACCTGACACAACTCTAAGAAATAGCAGGCATGACAAACAAGCATGGATGAGTAGGCACATCAGGGCTCAAACAACTCCTACTCATGCTAGTGGGTTTCATCTATTTACTATGGCAATGACAAGTCATGCAGAGGAAAGGGGTTCAACTACCGCAACATGTAACAGTTGAATCATTGTTGTCCTAATGCAGTACAAGAGAGCAGGAGCGAGAGAGTGGGATTGTATCGGAATGAACAAGGGGGTTTTGCTTGCCTGGCACTTCTGAAGATATCATTGGGTCTTCATCAGTGTCAATGATCACAGCGTCGGTACAACGTCTACCGAGAGGGGACAACCATCAACAACAGAGAAGGAACACAATCAATGCAATGCACAGCATGATGCATGATAATGACATGGCAATATGTTGTTGATTGAGCTAATGCAACTAGCAACACAATTAAATGAAGTTGGTTTGAGTACAAGATTCAAATTCAAACTCCAGATATGATTAGTTAAATGCCATTTATTTGTTTTGTCCAAAACAGAGGACAAACATTGTTCAAACATGCATGAAAATGCCATAAACAGATTCCTTGAATTTTTCTGATAATTTTTCATATATAAATTATTTCATTCTGAGTTATAGATTATTTTCTATGATTTTTTTAGAAGTTTTAGGCATTTTATGAAAATAAATAAATCATTTAGATTTATTTAAAATCCAGAAAAGGTTTTACTGCGTCAGCATGACGTAAGAGTGACGTCATCGAGTCAACTGTGGCTGGCCAGGTCAAACCTGACCAGTGGGACCCCCTGGTCAGTGACTCAGTCCACTAACTGAGTTAGTTAGTGTTAAACTAACCCTAACCAGGCTGTTAGCAGGGCGGGGCCCACATGTCAGTGACTTGTTTAGCTGTCTAAATTAGTTAGTTCTAATTAAACTAGAGTTAACTAATCAGGGGCTTGGGCCCACACATCAGGACACAGGGGAGGTCAAATAGGGGTGAAACCCTGCCGGCGTTGAGTCGCCGGCGACGCCGAGGCGGTGGAGGGGCTCGGATTTTGCCCTTCGGTGACCAAATTAGCGGCCGAGACCACCGGTGCGAAGCCCAGGCTCTCGCGCATCCAATGTAACACGCAAGAGACCGTGGGATGGCCGGAGGCGACGACGGCGTCAAGGTCAGCGGCGGCCGGAGCACGGGCTCGACGGATTCGTCGCTACGGTGAGCAAGGCGTGCGTTGCTTTGCATCTACGACATCTGCACGTGCTAACGAGGCTGTTGGGCATGCTAGCATGACCAAAGGGTCACCAGACTGACGCCGGCGATGAGCTCAGGCGGAGGTGAGCTTCAGCCTCGATGAACACGATGGCTACAGTGTGCAAAAGGACGCGACGTTAGGGGGAAAGTGACCGGAGGCTCACAGCACGTCGATTGGCGGTGTCGGATGGCTCGGGGAAGCGTTGGAGCAAGCGGGCGGCGAAGGGGATCTCCGGCGACCCGAGGAGGAAGAAGGGGTCGGGGACATCGTCACGGAGCTCCTGGCGGCTCCTGGCTCGGTGCAGAGGATGCGGGGGTCGAGGTGGAGCTCGTGGCATATCCGGATGGGCGTGGGGAGGTCGGTGGTAGCGGCGAACGGCGACGGTGGCGGCGGCTCCATTCGGTGGTGAGAGAGATAGGTCCAGGGGAGAGGGTGAGGACGAGGGAGAACGAGAGAGCGTCAAGGGGGTCGCGTGGCGTCCTCAGGGCGATGGGGAGACATGCAGGGAGGCAAGAGGTGGCCGGCGTGCGGCGAGCACGCGCCCCTGCCTTCTGGCGCGAGGTAGGGGGTGACTGGCTGCTGCGGGTGGGCTGGGCCGCCAGGTGGCTGGACTGTCAGGTGGGCTGCACAGGAGGTAAGCGCTAGGTAAGGTTTCCTCCTCTCTCTAACATTCCTTTTATGTTTTCTATTTTTTGTAATTGTGTTTGGCTTTATTAAAAATGACAGGGTATCTCCAAAAATCATGAAACTGCTCCATGTCACTGTTTGGAATATTTCTAGCATCAAACATTTCAGTTTGTGATTATTTGAGCATTTAAAATATTATTAGCAATTAAATGCCCAAATGCAAATACTATATAATTTAATTGAAAAATCCAGAATGGCCAAGAAAATGTGCACCATTTTTGGAGAGGTTCTAGACCAATTCAAAAATGATGAAATTTTGTGAAGGGCATTTTGGATTCATTGAAATGTTTTTCAGTTGAACTTGGTATTTCTCAGGGGGGTGCTGGGGTTTATTGATCCCCATTTCAGGTTTAAGAGAAATTTGAACATGATGCAACACAAGACTAGCTAACCCAGAGCAGACCAGAAGTAGGGATGTGACAAGCGATGATGACGACGACTTCATGTCGAGCAAAAGAGCTCAGAACAGATCCAAGGGTAGTGCAAACTCGAAGAGGAGTAATAAGTCAAGTAAGAGTGTTGCGCCAACAAAGGGCGTTGATGCTGATTAGGATTCCGCTGGTGAGTTTATGCTAGGGAAGCTAGTTTAGGTAACATTTGGATGCAATCGTGAGTACCTCTGGAAGCCCCATGTTAGCAAGAATAGTATGGTGACTTCATGTAGTTTCCATAAGACAATGCATCAGCATTATGTTGTATCTTTATTTGAGATGTACCACTTTAATTTCATAATTCATATGCATTTTTATTTCCTCATACATAGATGTCTCTTACATACATTTGAAAGTCTAAACTGTCGTAGATAGATACAATAGGTCTCGCACGTATATAGACGAATCACCCTACTCAACGATGACCGAAAGGCGACAAGCGACTAGGTGCTCGAGGTACACGAAGGCCATGTCCGTACTCCCAGTCAGCTTCCTGTGTCTACGACTCCTACATAGGTGGTGGAGTCTAGAATCTTGTTGAGATCCTAATGCGTGCTACCTCTTGAGCACTGCGTTGGTTTTCCCTTGAAGAGGAAAGGGTGATGCAGCAAAGTAGCATAAGTATTTCCCTCAGTTTTTGAGAACCAAGGTATCAATCCAGTAGGAGGCCACACGCAAGTCCCTCGTACCTACACAAACAAATAAGAACCTCGCAACCAACGCTATAAAAGGGGTTGTCAATCCCTTCACAGACTCACGAGAGTGATATTTGATAGAGATAATAATAATAAGATAAATATTTTTGGTATTTTTATGATATAGATTGAAAGTAAAGATTGCAAAGTAAAATAGATTGGAAACTTATATGATAAAATATAGACCCGGGGGCCATAGCTTTCACTAGTGGCTTCTCTCAAGATAGCATAAGTATTAAGGTGGGTGAACAAATTACTGTCGAGCAATTGATAGAAAAGTGCATAATTATGAGAATATCTAGGCATGATCATGTATATAGGCATCACGCCCGTGAAAAGTAGACCGAAACGATTCTACATCTACTACTATTATTCCACACATCGACCGCTATCCAGCATGCATCTAGAGTATTAAGTTCATAAGAAGAGAGTAAAGCATTAGGCAAGATGACATAATGTAGAGGTATAAACTCAAGCAATATGATATAAACCCCATCTTTTTATCCTCGATGGCAACAATACAATACGTGCCTTGCTTTCCCTGCTGTCACTGGGAAAGGACACCGCAAGATTGAACCCGAAGCTAAGCACTTCTTCCATTGCAAGAAAGATCAATCTAGTAGGCCAAACCAAACTGATAATTCGAAGAGACTTGCAAAGATAACCAATCATACATAAAAGATTTCAGAGAAGAATCAAATATTTTTCATAGATAAACTTGATCATAAACCCATAATTCATCGGATCTCGACAAACACACCGCAAAAAGATTTACATCAAATAGATCTCCAAGAAGATCAAGGAGAACATTATATTGAGATCCAAAGAGAGAGAATAAGCCATCTATCTAATAACTATGGACCCGAAGGTCTATGGTAAACTACTCACACATGATCGGAGAGGCTATGGTGTTGATGTAGAAACCATTCGTGATCGATTCCCCCTCCGGGGGAGCTCTGGAAAAGGCCCCAAGATGGGATCTCTTGGGTACAGAAGGTTGCGGTGGTGGAAATAGGGTTTTGTGGTGCTCCTGGATGTTTTCGGGGTATATGGATATATATAGGAGGAAGAAGTAGGTCGGTGGAGCTACGAGTGGCCGAC
>NC_041388.1:449720988-449735873 GCF_002162155.2 Triticum dicoccoides | reverse complement strand
GGGCAGGCGCGCCTCCCTGCCGCGTGGACACCTTGTTTCTTTCTTGACGTCTACTCCAAGTCCCCCGGATCACGTTCGTTCCAAAAATAACTCTCCCGAAGGTTTCATTCCATTTGGATTCCGTTTGATATTCCTTTTCTGCGAAACACTGAAATAGGCAAAAAACAGCAATTTGTACTGGGCCTTGGGTTAGTAGGTTAGTCCCAAAAATAATATAAAAGTGTATGAATAAGCCCATTAACATCCAAAATAGATAATATAATATCATGGAACAATCAAAAATTATAGATACGTTGGAGACGTATCAAGCATCCCCAGGCTTAATTCCTGCTCGTCCTCGAGTAGGTAAATGATAAAAACAGAATTTTTGATGTGGAATGCTACCTAGCACAATTCCAAATGTAATTTTCTTTATCGTGGCATGAATGTTCAGCTCCGAAAGATTCAAGACAAAAGTTTAATATTGACATAAAAATAATAATAATTCAAGCATACTAACTAAGCAATCATGTCTTCTCAAAATAACAAGGAAAAAGAAAGTTCATCCCTACAAAATCATATAGTTTGGTCATGCTCCATTTTCGTCACACAAGAATGCTCTCATGTAGGATCGAAAGTATGTCTAGAGGGGGGTGATTAGACTACTTGACCAAATAAAAATCTAGCCTTTTCCCAATTTTAGTTCTTGGCAGATTTTAGCTATCTTAGCACAAGTCAAGCAATCTCCACACAATTCAAGAAAGCATGCAAAAAGAGTATATGAGCAGCGGAAACTAAAGCATGCAACTTGCAAGAATGTAAACACAATTGGAGACACGGATGTTTTTGTCGTGGTTCCCATAGGTGGTGCTATCATACATCCACGTTGATGGAGACTTCAACCCACGGAGGATAACGGTTGCGCGAGTCCATGGAGGGCTCCACCCACGAAGGGTCCACAAAGAAGCAACCTTGTCTATTCCATCACGGCCGCCGCCCACGAAGGACTTGCCTCACTAGCGGTAGATCTTCATGAAGTAGGCGATCTCCTTTCCCTTATAAACTCCTTGGTTCAACTCCACAATCTTGTCGGAGGCTCCCAAGTGACACCTAGCCAATCTAGGAGACACCACTCTCCAAGAAGTAACAAATGGTGTGGTGATGATGAACTCCTTGCTCTTGTGCTTCAAATGATAGTCTCCCCAACACTCAACTCTCTCTCACAGGATTTGGATTTGGTGGACAGAAGATTTGAGTGGAAAGCAACTTGGGGACAGAAGATTTTGGTAATAGGCTAACCAGAGAGTTGGTCAGGTAAACTCGGTGGGACCAATTCGCTCATCTCGGTGAGACCAAAATGTTACAAAAGGGAAACAGAGAGTTTACATTGCAATCTCGGTGGGACCGATCGCCCATCTCGGTAAGACCGAAATGTTACGAAGGGAAACAGAGAGATTACAATCCCATCTCAGTGAGACCGAGATCCCTATCGGTGAAACCGAATTGCTAGGGTTTGTGGTAGTGGCTATGACATTTGAAACTCGGTGGCGCCGGATAGATAGAATCGGTGGGGCCGAGTTAGACTTTTGGTTTAGGTTATATGTGGATGTGGGAAGGTAGTTGAGGGTTTTGGAGCATATCACTAAGCACTTTGAGCAAGCAAGCCATTAAGCAACACCTCATCCCTCCTTGATAGTATTGGCTTTTCCTATAGACTCAATGTGATCTTGGATCACTAAAATATAAAATGTAGAATCTTGATCTTGAAGCTTGAGCCAAACTTTTTGTCCTTAGAATTTTGAGGGATCCACTTTCCTCATCCATGCCATACCATTCATTGAGCTTTTCCTGAAATATTAATCTTGGAATAATGTTAGCTCAATGAGCTATATGTTGTTAGGAATTACCAAAACCACCCGGGGATAGTTGCACTTTCAATCTCCCCCTTTTGGTAATTGATGACAGCATATAGATCAAAGCTTCGACAAATGATAATAAGAGTGAAAGATATCGTCGCTTTGAGAAGTATGTGAAAAGCAAGAGCTCCCCCTAAATTTGTGCATATCTTAAGATTTGCTTTGGACTGCAAATGCACAATGAGTTAGGATCATGGGTTACTCTTCCATGTCACATACATCTTGGTGGAGCGCTCAAAATGATAAGAATTAAATACATGCACTCATCACCAAGCAAAGTGAATGATCATATAAGGATAAGTAAGATAATATCATCTAACAAGCATAAGTGTAGCTTATGATCAACCAAATGATCATCAATGTCTCATAGATATTAGCATAGTATCTCAAGCAATCAAAAGACAAACAAAGTTCAACCACCAAAGCAAGAGAGAATAAAAAGCAAAGATCTCTCTCGAAGCCTATGATCTATACATTTTTCTCCCCCTTTGGCAACAAGTTACCAAAAAGTTCATAGAAAATGCATAGCACTAGAACGTCTCTCAGGCTTGGTCTTCAGGTGGTGGTGTCCGGAGAACTCCAAGGACGAAGGCTTCAGTCGAAGTAGACAGAGCTGATGGGGTAGGTGCTGGAGCTGGTGGCACTGAAGCTGTAGCTGGTGTAGATGAAGTGGCTCTAGTGTCCGGTACAGGCACTGCAGCAGATCCCTGAGCTCGAGGCACTCTGGCAAATGCATCAGTGGTTGTCTTGCCCTTCCTCTCATGCATGTCATCCTGTAGCTGCTCCACAACAGACAGAATCTCAGTTACTTTGACATCTAAATCATAGAATTTTTGTTCCACGATTCTTTCCAGGCTCTCCTGGTTTTGAGTTAGGGTGGCCAACCCCTTCTCAATCCTCAGAGATGATGCTATCAAGTAACCAAGCTAGTCCTTCTTGCTTTTCAAAAAGTACTCAGATGCCTCCTCTTGAGTTGGCATCTTGGCAGCCTTCTCCATCTTTGCCTTCTCCTTCTTTGCTTGTGCTTGCACTGAGGAGGATTCATCTTCATTCATCACAACTTGGTTGTCCTCGAAGTCAGGATAGATAGGCAAGTGTTCCTTATCCAACAAGTATGTGTCTGTGCCCATCTTTGAGTTTATCAACTCCTGGATCTGTGGGGCATATCCACAACTTCTTTTCTGGTCAGTTGCAGTCCTCTTGATAGTCTCAACTATAAGGCTCATGACCTTGAACTTCTGTGGCACATCAAATATATGTAGCAAGTTAATTGCATGGCCTCTGATCATTCTGTGATCACCAGACTTGGGCAAGAGAGTGTGCCTAAGGATCCAATTGATTGTAGGCAGCCCTGACAGCAAGTGTTTTACTGACCTTGTACATATTTGCCATAGAGTTGTGATCCATCTTCTTCTTGGAATATACATCCAAGTCATCTTCTTTTTCCTTAGGAGCATTGATCAGATTTGCCCATTCCTCAATAGTTGAGTGGTACCTTGTACCTTCAAACATCCATACTATCCTGTCATCTGGATAGAAGTGTGCTGTGGAGTAGAATTGCATTATGAGCTCCTCATTCCACTTTGTGAGCTTCTGCCCAACAAAGTCTGCAACTCCACAAGCACTGAAGCTGTCAAACACACCAGGATAGTGTTCCTCATTTTCCTTGATATACTTCAAGTCGACCCACCTCATTTCACACACTATAGGCTTCTTGTCCAGCAGCACTGTCTCCTAGAAATCTTGATGTTCCTTTGTGTGGAACATGTAATCAACAGCAGTCCTTCTCCTAGTAGCATAAGGATCTGGATCTCTCCATTTCCTCAGTCCTGAGTCACTCCTGATCTTCATGTTCTCAGCCACAGGATGAGCATCATTGTGGTCTGGAATTTTTGGCTTCAATGTTCTCAAAACATGCTCTTCATCTTCTTCTTCAGCAACAGTCTCAGGCACTAGGGCCTTGTTCTTCTCAGCAGCTAGTATGTTTCTAGTATTTATCTTTGGTGCAGTCTTGGGCTTGGAGGCAGCTTTGGGTGCTTCTTTTAGCTTTGATGTTGCAGCCCCTGTCCTGATAGCATCACCCATAAGCTTCTGTGCCTTGGGTGTTGGTGCAACAACCTCTTCTTCCTCTTCTTCTTCCATCATGGAAGCCTTTCCAATCACTCTGGCCATGGTCTTCTTGACCCTTTCCTTCGTTTTCTTTCCTTCTGCAGCAGGTTCTTTGGGTTGAGATTCCAAAGATGCTTGAGAGGATGCTCTGGCCTTAGACATTGGTTGTCTTCCTGCTGGCCTTTTGATCTTCATTCCTGGCTTAACTGCAGCTGAGCTGTACTCCTCCTTAACCACTTTCTTCTTTGATGTGGCCTCATCCTCAGTTGCCACATTGTCACATCCCTGTGTTAGTCATGCATTAGGATTGGTTGAACCTGTGCATCATGCTTAAATTCCCAGAAAACTGAAATGGGGATGACAGAACCCCCAGCACCCCCCTGGAACAACTAGGGTTTACTAAAAAACTTTTTCAATGAACCAGAAATGCCCTTCTAAAAAGCCCACCCTTTTTGTTTTGGGTTAAAACCCCTAACAAAAATGGTGCACATTTTTCTAGGACATCTTAGGGTCATTGGATTAATCCTTATAGTATTTTCATTTGGGCATTTAAATGCTATAAAATATTTTAAATGCTCAAATAATCATAAACTAAAATGTTTGCTGCTGGTTATATTCTAAGCAGTAGCCATGATTAATTTTATGATTTATGGAAATGCCCTGGCATTTTTAATAAAGCCCTGAAGATACAGAAATAATAGAATAAATAAAAAAACAGTAAAAAAGATAGAGAGAGAGGAACTTACCTGGCGCAGCCCACCTAACCCACCAGCCGGCCACCTGGCGGCCCAGCACTATGCTAGCCCGCGCCAGCCAACTGCTTCTTCCTCGCCAGGCAGGCAGGGAGGTGACGCCGGCGTGCCCGAGCTCACCACGGCGCCACCTGCTTGCCATCCGCGCCCCTGGATGCCTGGACACCTCCACGTCGCACACCGAAGCCCCTGGACACGCCATTCCCCCCTGTCTCTCTCCCTCGCCGTTCCCCACCATGGCCGACGCCCCTGCCGCCGCACCGTCGTCGTAGCCGCACCCTCCGTCATCCTCGCGCCGCGCCATCGTGTCCACGAGCTCCGCCGTCATCGATTACATTGAGTAGGTCGAGCCCCGAGCGCTCGCTCGCCCTGGAGACGCTGCACCGAGCTCGTCCTCTACTCCGGCCACCGGAGATCCCCTTCGCCGTCCCCGCCGCATCAGCTCGTCCCCGACCTCGCCGACTGCCTCGACGTGACCCCCGTGAGCTCAGCCACCTCCCCACCCTCTCCGTCCCTCTCTCGAGCCCCATACCGACTGCATGTAGATTACCCGCACGCACCGCCGCGGAGCTCGTCGCCGATGAGGCTCCGGTCACCCAATGGCCGCGCCACCCAGTCCACTACTCCTACCGCACCCCCAGGAGCTCAACGCACCAAACCACGCGCCTCTCCGTGCCCCCTAGTGACTAGCTCGACCTCACCCGAGCTCTGGCCGCCGCCAAACTCGTCGCCGGCGTCGTTTCCGGCCACCCCAGCTCCACCCACTACCAACACTCGATGTGGCTCCCTCCCCGCATCACGTAGACGGTCTTCACCGTCCTTTTGGTCGCCGGAGTGCAAATCCCGCGCTGCTCCACCGCGTCTGGCCTCGCCGGCGGCTAAACGCCCGTGAGTTGACCCTGTTTGACCCCGTGTGGGCCCAGGTTGACTTCCCCCCTGAGTCTATGACAGGTGGGGCCGGCCTGCTAATTAGTTTAGGATTAGTTTTAACTAATTTTAACTAGTTTAGTCACTGACATGTGGGCCCAGGCCCCACCGACATTTAATTTGTGTTAATTTAATCCTGTTAATTAGCTGAGTCACTGACAGACAGGGCCCACCAGTCAGGTTTGACCTGGCCAACCCAGTTGACCCGTTGATGTCACACCTATGTCATCCTGATGCATTAATTCAATTAGTGGATTTATTCTTTAACAGGAAATTCCAGAAAATAGCCAAAACTTCTAAAAATCATAGAAAATCAACCATAGCTCCAAATGCAAAGATTTATATATGAAAATGATTAGAAAAATTCAATCTATCCATCTGTAATGGTTTCATGCATGACAAAACAAAATAAACTTGCTGTTTAAGCAAAATAAGATAATGCACTAATAAGGCTAAGTTAAATGAACTATCATTTGAATCTTTGATTCAAATGAGTTCATTCCTTTCTGTTTTAGCTTGCATTAGGCCAAGACACATTCACTTTGCCATGTCATCGCATGCATCATATTGTTGCATATTGTCATGTGTTGATTATGTTTCGGTGTGTCCTTCGTGGTAGGTTCTGCCTCCGAGGATAACCCCGAGTATCCGTCTGAAGGGCAGTACCCTACTACCACTACATCAGGCAAGCAACCCATTGATCATTCCGTTACAAACCCCTGTTCTCGCTTCTGCTCTTGTTTACTGCATTAAGACAACGCGATTCAAACTGTTGTGTGTTACGGTAGTTGAACCCTTATCCTCTGCATGACCTGTCATTGCCACAATAACTAGATGAAACCCACTAGCATGTGTAGGAGTTGATTGAGCCATGTATGTGATTCCTACCTTGCTATGCCAGCTATGCTTAGAGTTGTGTCAGGTCTGGTTCATCTGGGTGATGGGCTAGAGTGAAATGATTATGTCAGTAATGTGAGGGATGTGTTGAACATGTTTTGGTAAAGGTATCGATGAGAGGCCATGTTGGAGTACATGGTGGGTTGTTTCATTGAGGCCGTCCATAAGAACTGAGATCTGTATGCGTGATTTAAGATTCAGCTACTACCACACATTGGGCCCTGAAATATGACCCCGCTCGACTTACTGGCCCCTCTCGCCCTCTGTCCAGGAGTTGCAACTAGTTTCTGGTGTTTGTAGGTTATGTGTTGGCGGCCATGCGTAGCGCTGACCCTAGGGGTGGGCTATGATGCGGTAGATACACCGTGGCCGGGTATGCCGGGCGCCTGTTTGGCGTCTCGGGACCGTGTACACATCGTTTGGGGCCGTTGAGGACACCCCGGCCGGATTTCCTTGCGGATGGAACCTGAATAGGCGATAAACCTGGACTAGAGACTTGTGCGGTTAGTCAGGTCGTGGTCTACACCCACGTCGGTTTTCGCTTGAAGTATGCCGAGCACATGTCGTGTGCAGACGCTAAGTGGTGGAAACATGTGTGATGACGTACACACCTGCAGGGTATAGAACTATTCGAATAGCCGTGTCCGCGGTAAAGGACTACTTGGTTGCCTATACAGTTCATAGACAAGTTAATGGATACTACTAAAAGACTCATGATAAGTGTGAGTACCGTGGATGGCCCTCTCGTAGGATGACGAGGGAGGATCCTCGGTGGAGTATTGTGTTGGTGAGTAGTGGACTCGTGTGCGAAAACTGTTTTACTAGCGGAGTCTCGTAGGATAGTTTAGCCAAGAGTCAAAGCTGGCTTACTACAATAACCCCACCACCTTCTTGAGAATGAGCATGTATAATAGGTTGGGATGTAAGACTTGCTGAGTACCTTTGTACTCATGTTTGCTTAATTACTGTTTTCAGACGACAACACCGCCCCCTCCGATGGGTTCTACGTAGACCTTGATGTCGACGAGTGACTAGCCACCCAGGCGGTGATCCTGGCCATGGAGGGCCCTATGTAGATAGACAGGCTTCGAGAAGCCTTCTTTCTTTCTAGTGTCTGTACTCAGACTATTTGCTTCCGCATGTGCTTGTATGCTTGTATGACTTGAGTGTTGGGTCATGTGACCCCTACCTGTATGAACATGTTATGTATGGCTCTCTGGAGCCTTTAAATAAAGTACTTGAGTTGTAGAGTTTTGTTGTGATGCCATGTTGTATGCACTCATATCGGGCATATTGTGTGTATGATTGAAATGCTCGGTATGAGCAGGATCCGACAATCTGGTTGTTTATCCTTGGCAGCCTCTCATATGGGGAAATGTAGTCTAGTGCTTCCTGAGCGATAGTAGTCCACTATAGCCCGGTTCACCGAGTCCTGCTAGCCCAGCACTACTACTCTGGGCACTTGACTGGCCGACATGTGTTTCACTTTGTTCCTATGTCTGTCCCTTCGGGGAAATGTCACGCGGTGACATCCGGAGTCCTGCCTAGCCTGCTACAGCCCGGGTTCCCCGGAGTCCTGTTAGCCCAGTGCTACAGCCCGGATTCACTCGCTGATGACCGACATGTTCGATGTGATTCATGTATGCCTGTCTCCATAGGTCTGTGCCGCTTTGGGTTCACGACTAGCCATGTCGGCCCGGGTTCTCTGTCATATGGATGCTAGCGACACTATCATATACGTGAGCCAAAAGGCGCAAACGGTCCCGGGCCATGGTAAGGCGACACCCGTGGGATACCGTGCGTGAAGCCGCAATGTGATATGAGGTGTTACCGGCTAGATCGATGTGACTTGGAATCGGGGTCCTGACACACATAGTCTTCATCCTCAGACTCTGAAGTTTTCTTCTTGCTTGCTCTAGTGGCAGCCTTTGGCAAATTGCTTGGGGTGCTCCTGCTACCATCATCTGAACTGCTAGAGGGACTAGTGCCCTCACTGAGGTGAACCTGCTCCTCTAACCTGTTCTGGCTGTCACTCTGGTCAGACATGTTGCAAACACTGACAGCAGACCCTGTGAATAGATATAGATGAGACAGAGTGGATGAGCATCACAAAATGCAGAGGTTTTTGCAAAAGAATGAGTCAAAAACTTAGTTTTAGTTTTCCACAGAAAGCATTTCGGATCTAACGATTTGCAAACTCGGTGATACCGAAGCAGCTGTTGGAACCTAAACTAGTGAACTCGGCCAGACCGAGTCACAGTTCGGTGGCACCGAGACTGCTAGGGTTTCACAAAGTCCTGAACTCGGTCACACCGATTTGCAATTCTCGGTCAGACCAAAAAGTACATGTGCAATGGCCTTGGCCGAATCGGTGGAACTGAGTTCTGCAACCTGGTGGGTCCGAGATGGTTTCGGTGGAAACCTAACCCTAAATTTTCGATTCAACTCTAATCTACGGAGTGTTTTGACTGGATAGAAGCGTTTCAATCGTGGTAAGAATCATAATGAACACAATGTGCTAGGAATCGGACGGGGATAGCACTGTGATCGAGTCCATACCCTAGTTCGGCGATGAACTCGCTACGGCGGCAACGGCGGGGAAGAATTCCGTTGACGGCGGCAGAGACCAGCGACAGGAGGCGGCTGGCAATGAGGAGGACGATCCGGAGACCCAGGAGGTAGAGCGAGCTATGCGCGGGCGAAGGGGTTTCAGAGAAATTTCCAAAATTTTGCCCGTGAGTATATATAGCCCGACCCTGTCGGTGTGACCGAGTGGAACAACTCGGTGGCACCGAGATGCATAACTATTGACAGTTATAGCAACTCGATGTGACCAAAAAGTTCAAATCGGTTGCACCAAGATTGAAAACCTAGATCGACTTAGTGATCTTGGTATGACCGAAATGGAGGAATCGGTCAGACCGAAACACACAAAGAAGTTTTGGAAGTTTAAGTCTATGACGAATCGGGGACTCCGAGTGCTCCTCACACAGAGTGGTTCGAATCTCACTTGATCAAATTTTGTGATGTAGCATGAATAGAGTTTGAGACGAGAAAAGCATAGATAGCTAGAGAGGGTTCTTAGGCATTCTTGTCCATCCACATGGGAAAAGAAAAGAAAACCAATCAATCAAAACAACAAGTGGATGTCCTCGAATGAGTAAAATATGCAATCAACATGCTCACACAATAAAATGGCAATTGAAATATGTGGCAAAGCATGCACAACCAATTCTAGCATCTATCAAACAATTTGCGATGACTAGGTCATCTATATATGAGTATATTGACTTAGGAGTCAAATGAGAACATTTGATCATAGGTCATACTTATCGTTTAAGCACAAGTGGGGTTACCACTTGTACATAAAGCATTGTTGTGTTCACACCATTAGAGTTGCTTTAGCTCAATTCTTAGAGTAAAGCTCCCCCTAGATGTGAGATCCCCCTTAAGAGGGATGAACTAACCTTGGGTTTTGTCAATGATGACTTCATGTAGATGTTGAAGATGTGGATGCTCAATGTTGATGTAGATCATTTGGAGTTATCCATTGGAGTGAGTTGCACTTTCAATACCTACACGGGTTAGTCCCACAAGGAACAAACAAGGATATCCATAGACATAGAGTGATGCACACACAAGATGTTGTCTATGAAAGCTTTTAGGTTACCTTGTCCCTTGTCTTACCAACAAGAGGGTTTGTGACTCCTTGAACTAGTGCAAGATGTGGAAGTTGATTGCACTTTTTCTTGCCAAGATGATAAGAGTGAAGTATGCTGGCGGAGTCACCCTCAAGAACTCTCTAGTTCTTCTTCTTCGGGATCCACACCATCTTGATGGGAATCCTCAGTGTTGTAGTTGTACTTGATGAAGTGGAACTTGAAGTAGTCTTGGGAACCCACTTGACCAAGGCCTTAGGAGCTTCTTCAAATGCATCAATTTCCTCTTGAAGCTTGTCCTTGCCTTTTTGCTTGTGGTCTTGTGGTGGAAGATCATCTTGAGCTTGTGTCCCCTTGAGAGAAGTAGGATCATACTCCTCTTGTTGAGGAACAAACTTCGTCTTGGGGTATTGATCTTCTTCCCACTCAACTCCATTGGCATTGAACTTTCGTTCAAAACCAACACCTTGATTCTTCCGGTGCCTTCCTTGCTTGCGTACAATTTCCTCGAATTGCTTACTTCTGGCAAGGCTCTTGTAAACACCTTTCTCTATAATTCCCTTCAATAAGCTATTTTCTTGCTCAAGTGTAACTTGTCTAAGAGAATCATTAGTGGAATCAAGAGAACTACTAGAAGCAACAATATTGGATTTAGCATGATTATTGTTACTACTAGAGGAAGAATCTTTCTTGTTCTTGTTACTAGACTTGACTTGAGGCATGTAAGTGGATAAGAGTAAATGCTTGGCAATGTAAGAAGAACTTTTCTTGCGAAGATCATCATTGATTGCTTTTAAGAACTCATGCTCTTGCTCAAGGTTGAGCTTTTCAAAGCGCAATTTCTCATGAGTCCTTAAAAGTTCTCGATGATCTCCTAAGATAGTTTCATGAGCTAACTTAAGAGTGTTTAGTTCTTTAGTTAGAGACTCAATCTTCTCCTTATCATTGTCATTCGTTTTATCTTGATTAGCATGATTAATTGACGTTTCATCATAGTATTCATCACTAGAGTTGTCAACAAGTAAATCATCATCACCTAACAAGTCATCTTCATCACTATTGAAATCAACATACTCGGGGTGTGATACCTTTGGGCCTTTAGCCATGAAGCATGTTCCAACTCCTTCATTTGGTGAGTCAAATATGTCATAGGAGTTGGTTGTCACAAGTGCTAGACCGGCAACACCTTCATCTTGAGTATATTCGGAGTCGAAGTGATAGCTTCTCTCGGAGTGGTTGTCGGAGTCGGAGCCGGATACCCATTCACCAACATGAGCTTGATGTCTTCGTTCTGTGTAGCTCCTTGATGACTTGTCCTTTCTTTCCGAATCCTTGCTTCTCCGTGAGGGTCTTCGTTCATAACGATCATCTCTACTCCTTCTTTCTCTAGATGGTGATTCTTATCTTCTACTTCTTCTCTTGGGAGAATCTTCTCTTCTCTTGTAGGGGGCCGTACACTCATTGGAATAGTGTCCGGGCCTTCCACAATTGTAGCAGTTTCGCTCTCCACTAGAAGATCTTTTGTCATTGTAGGACCTTGACTTGGAGCTTCTCTCTTTGCTTCTACTCTTGTAGAACTTGCTGAAGTTCTTCACCATTAAGCTCAGTTCTTCATTGAAGGTTTGTTTCTCACTTGATGATGTGGGGGCTTCACATGAGGCTTTGTAAGCACCACTTGATTTGTTGTGAAGTTCCTCTTTATCCTTGAGTGACATCTCATGAGCAACAATTCTTCCGATGACTTCCGTTGGCTTGAGATCTTTGTAATTGGGCATCATTTGGATCAATGTGCACACGGTATCATATTTTCCATCCAAGGCTCTTAGGATCTTCTTGATGATGAATCTATCGGTCATATCTTCACTCCCTAAGCCGGCAATCTCATTTGTGATAAGAGCAAGCCTAGAGTACATTTCAATGACACCTTCACCATCCTTCATTTTGAACTTGTCAAGTTGACTTTGAAGCACATCCAACTTGGATTCCTTGACGGAGTTGGTACCTTCATGCATGTCAATCAAAGTATCCCAAATTTCCTTTGAATTCTCAAGACGACTGATTTTGTTGAATTCTTCGGGGCACAATCCATTGAAGAGGATATCACAAGCTTGAGCGTTGTATTGTAGCATCTTCAACTCATCCGCGGTAGCTTCATGATTTGGTTCTTTCCCATCAAGAATTCACCTTGCAAGCCAACACACACAATAGCCCAAACACCGGGGTTATGGCCAAGAATATGCATTTTCATCTTATGCTTCCAACTAGCAAAATTAGTACCATCAAAGTAAGGACCTCTACGGTGATAATTTCCCTCGCTAGACGCCATACTCTCCTAGGTTGTGAAACCAAGGCTATGACCACCAAAAGCTATGGAAATCAAAGCAAATGGAGACCAAAGCTCTGATACCACTTGTAGGATTGAAAGTATGTCTAGAGGGTGGGTGATTAGACTACTTGACCAAATAAAAATCTAGCCTTTTCCCAATTTTAGTTCTTGGCAGATTTTAGCTATCTTAGCACAAGTCAAGCAATATCCACACAATTCAAGCAAGCATGCAAAAAGAGTATATGAGCAGTGGAAAGTAAAGCATTCAACTTGCAAGAATGTAAAGGGAAGGGTTTGGAGGATTCAAACGCAATTGGAGACATGGATGTTTTTGTCGTGGTTCCGATAGGTGGTGCTATCGTACATCCACGTTGATGGAGACTTCAACCCATGGAGGGTAACGGTTGCGCGAGTCCACGGAGGGCTCCACCCACGAAGGGTCCACGAAGAAGCAACCTTGTCTATTCCATCACGGTCGTCGCCCACGAAGGACTTGCCTCACTAGCGGTAGATCTTCATGAAGTAGGCGATCTCCTTGCCCTTACAAACTCCTTGGTTCAACTCCACAATCTTGTCGGAGGCTCCCAAGTGACACCTAGCCAATCTAGGAGACACCACTCTCCAAGAAGTAACAAATGGTGTGTTGATGATGAACTCCTTGCTCTTGTGCTTCAAATGATAGTCTCCCCAACACTCAACTCTCTCTCACAGGATTTGGATTTGGTGGAAAGAAGATTTGAGTGGAAAGCAACTTGAGGAAGGCTAGAGATCAAGATTCATATGGTTGGAATGGAATATCTTGACCTTAACACAAGTGTAGGTGGTTCTCTCTCAGAAAATGTATATTGGAAGTGTAGGTATGTTCTGATGGCTCTCTCCACAAATGAAGAGTGGGTGGAGGGGTATATATAGCCTCCACATAGAATCTAACCGTTACACACAATTTGCCAAAATCGGTGGGACCGAATGGTTAAACTCGGTCGGACCGATTCAGCAAACCTAGTGACCATTAGGATTTTCGGTGGGACTGAGATGCAACTCGGTAGGACCGATATGGTTAGGGTTAGGGAATAACTTAATCTCGATGTGACCGATTACACAAACTCGGTGGGACCGATTTTGGTAATAAGCTAACCAGAGAGTTGGTCAGGTAAACTCGATGGGACCGAATCGCTCATCTCGATGAGACCAAAATGTTACAAAAGGGAAACAGAGAGTTTACATTGCAATCTCGGTGGGACCGATCGCCCATCTTGATAAGACCAAAACGTTACGAAGGGAAACAGAGAGATTACAATCCCATCTCGGTGAGACCGAGATCCCTATCGGTGAAACCGAATTGCTAGGGTTTGTGGAAGTGGCTATGACATTTGAAACTTGGTGGCGCCGGATAGATAGAATCGGTGGGGCCGAGTTTGACTTTTGGTTTAGGTCATATGTGGATGTGGGAAGGTAGTTGAGGGTTTTGGAGCATATCACTAAGCACTTTGAGCAAGCAAGCCATTAAGCAACACCTCATCCCTCCTTGATAGTATTGGCTTGTCCTATAGACTCAATGTGATCTTGGATCACTAAAATATAAAATGTAGAGTCTTGATCTTGAAGCTTGAGCCAAACTATTTGTCCTTAGTATTTTGAGGGATCCACTTTCCTCATCCATGCCATGCCATTCATTGAGCTTTTCTTGAAATATTAATCCTGGAATAATGTTAGCTCAATGAGCTATATGTTGTTAGGAATTACCAAAACCACCCGGGGATAGTTTCACTTTCATCTCATCTTGCACAACCCCGATGACAAGCCAAGCAATTGTTTCATACTTTAGTAATCTCAAACTTTTTTCAACTTTCACGCAATACATGAGCGTGAGCCATGGATATAGCACTATGGGTGGAATAGAATATGATGATGGAGGTTATGTGGAGAAGACAAAAAAGGAGAAAGTCTCACATCGACGCGGCTAATCAACGGGCTAGGGAAAGGCCCATCAATTGATTTCAATGCAAGGAGTAGGGATTGCCATGCAACGAACGCACTAGAGCTATAAATGTATGAAAGCTCAACAAAAGAAACTAAGTGGGTGTGCATCCAACTTGCTTGCTCACGAAGACCTAGGGAATTTGAGGAAGCCCATTGTCGAAATATACAAGCCAAGTTCTATAATGAAAAATTCCCACTAGTATATGAAAGTGACAAAACAAGAGACTCTCTATCATAAAGATCATGGTGCAACATTGAAGCACAAGTGTGGAAAAAGAGGATAGTAGCATCGTCCCTTTTTTCTTTTTTTTCTTTATTGGGCCTTTCCTTTTTTGGGGTC
>NC_041388.1:449694305-449720739 GCF_002162155.2 Triticum dicoccoides | reverse complement strand
GGGGGGGCAATTCTCTATTAATGATGATCATCACACTTCTATTTATTTACAACTCAATGATTATAACTTGATACTAGAACAAAATATGACTCTATATGAATGCCTCCAGCGGTGTACCGGGAAGGGCAATGAATCAAGAGTGACATGTATGATAAATTATGCATGGTGGCTTTACCACAAATACGATGTCAACTACATGATCATGCAAAGCAATATGACAATGATGAAGCGTGTTATAAATGAAACGGTGGAAAGTTACATGGCAATATATCTTGGAATGGCTATGGAAATGCCATAATAGGTAGGTATGGTGGCTGTTTTGAGGAAGATATAAGGAGGTTTATGTGTGACAGAGCGTATCATATCACGGGGTTTGGATGCACTGGCGAAGTTTGCACCAACTCTCAAGGGGAGAAAGGGAAATGCACGGTACCGAAGAGGCTAGGAATGATGGAAGGGTGAGAGTGCAAAAATCTACAAGTCATCAAAAACCAAGAATTACGCGCATGCTCCTAGGGGGATAGATTGGTATGAAAACACCATCACTCGTCCCCGACCGCCACTCATAAGGAAGACAATCAAAGAACACCTCATGTTTCAAATTTGTTAGACAATGGTTACCGTACGTGCATGCTACGGGACATGCAATATTCAACACAAGTATTACTAAACTTCACAACTACTCAACTAGCACACTCTAATATCACCATCTTTATATCTCAAAACAATTATCAAGTATCAAACTTCTCATAGTATTCAATGCACTTTCTATGATAGTTTTTATTATACCCATCCTGGATGCCTATCATATTATGACTAATTTCATAACCAAAGCAAATTACCATGTTGTTCTAAAGGACTCTCAAAATAATATAAGTGAAGCATGAGAGATCAATAATTTCTATAAAATAAAAAGCCATCGTGCTCTAAAAGGTATAAGTGAAGCACTAGAACAAATTATCTAGCTCAAAAGATATATGTGAAGCACATAGAGTATTCTAATAAATTCCAATTCATGTGTGTGTCTCCCAGAAGGTGTGTACAGAGAGGATGATTGTGGTAAACTAAAAAGCAAAGACTCAAATCATACAACATGCTCCAAGCAAAACACATATCATGTGGTGAATAAAAATATAGCCTCAAGTAAAGTTACCGATGAAAGAAGACGAAAGAGGGGATGCCTTCCGGGGAATCCCCAAGCTTAGGCTTTAGGTTGTCCTTTAATTTTACCTTGGGGTGCCTTGTTCATCCCCAAGCTTAGGTTCTTTCCATTCATTATTCCATAATCCATCAAATCTTTAAGCAAAACTTAAAAACTTCACAACACAAAACTCAACAGAAAATCTCATGAGCTCCGTTAGTATAAGAAAACAAACCACCACTTAAGGTACTGTAATGAACTCATTCTTTATTTTTATTGGTGATAAACCTACTGTATTCAAACTTCTCTATGGTTCATACCCTCTGATACTAGCCATAGATGCATCAAAATAAGCAAACAACACACGAAAAACAGAATCTGTCAAAAAAAGAACAGTCTGTAGTAATATGTAGGTTTAAAATACTTATGTAACCCCAAAAATTCTGAAATAAATTTTTGGACGTGAGGAATTTGTGTATTAATCATATGCAAAAATAATCAAACTAATCGCACTCTCCAGTGAAAAATGGCAGCAAATATCGTGAGCGCTAAAGTTTCTGTTTTTTACAGCAAGATCGCTAAAACTCCCTCAATTCTTCCCGAAGGTTCTACTTGGCACAAACACTAATTAAAATCATAAAACCACATCTAAGAAGATTCTAGATGAATTATTTATTACTAAACATAACCAAAAATCAAGAAACAAAAATAAAATTGGGTTGCCTCCCAACAAGCGCTATCGTTTAACGCCCCTAGCTAAGCATAAAAACAAGAATAGATCTAGGTATTATCATCTTTGGTATGCAATCCATAAGTGCCTCTAATAATAGATTCATAAGGTAATTTAATTTTATTTCTAGGAAAGTGTTTCATGCCCTTTTTTAATGGAAATTGAAATCTAATATTCCCTTCCTTCATATCAATAATCGCACCAACCGTTCTAAGGAAAGGTCTACCAAGAATAATAGGACATGAAGGATTGCAATCAATATCAAGAACAATCAAATCTACGAGCAAATAATTCCTATTTGAAACAATAAGAACATGATTAATCCTTCCCATAGGTTTCTTAATAGTGGAATCCGTGAGATGCAAATTTAAAGAACAATCATCAAATTCACGGAAACCTAACACATCACACAAAGTTTTTGGAATCGTGGAAATGCTAGCACCCAAATCACATAAAGCATAGCATTCATGATCTTTAATTTTAATTTTAATAGTAGGTTCCCACTCATCATGAACTCTTCTCGGAATAGAAACTTCTAATTCAAGCTTTTCTTCATAAGATTGCATTAAAGCATCAACGATATGTTTGGTAAAAGCTTTATTTTGACTATAAGCATGCGGAGAATTTAGCACGGATTGCAACAAGGAAATACAATCTATCAAAGAGAAATTATCATAATTAAATTCCTTGAAATACAAAATAGTGGGTTCATTGCTATGTAAAGTTTTGACATCTTCAATCCCACTTTTACCAATTTTTGCATCAACATCTAAAAACTCTGAATCATTGGGACGCCTTTTAACTAAAGTTGACTCATCTCCAGTCCCATCATTATCAAGATTCGTATTGCAAAACAAAGATTTAATAGGAGACACATCAATCACTTTTAGATCTTCATCCTTATTATCATCAAAACTATAAGAACATGCTTTTATAAAGCAATCCTTTTTAGCACACATCCTAGAGGTTCTTTCTTTGCACTCATCAATGGAAATTCTCATGGCTTTGAGAGACTCATTAATATCATGCTTAGGTGGAATAGGTCTAAGTTTCAAATAATCAACATCAAGAGAAATTATATCCACGTTCCTAGCCAACTCATCAATCTTAGACAATTTTTCTTTAATCAAAGCATTGAAACTCTTTTGCAAACTAATAAATTCTTTAATACTAGATTCAAAATCCAAGAGAATCTTATTATTATTTCCATAAAAATTATTGTAGGAATTACCATAATTGTTAGAGGAATTACTAGGATACGACCTAGGATTAGAGTTTCCTCTATACGTGTTGTTACCAAAATTGTTCCTACCAACAAAATTCACATCCATAGATTCATTATTATTCTCAATCAAGGTAGACAAAGGCATATCATTAGGATCATAAGAAACACTCTTATTATCAAACAATTTCATAAGTTCATCCATCTTTCCACTCAAAACATTAATTTCTTCTATAGCATGAACTTTTTTACTAGTAGATCTTTCGGTGTGCCATTGAGAATAATTAACCATAATATTATCTAGGAGTTTAGTAGCATCTACTAAAGTGATTTCCATAAAATTGCCTCCCGCGGCTGAATCTAAAAGATTTATAGAAGCAAAATTCAATGCGGCATGAAAATTTTGTATGATCATCCACAAATTCAAACCATGAGTAGGGCAGTTACGTATCATTAATTTCATTCTCTCCCAAGCTTGTGCAACATGTTCATGATCAAGTTGTTTAAAGTTCATAATATTGTTTCTAAGAGAGATGATCTTAGCGGGAGGAAAATACTTAGAGATAAAAGCATCTTTACACTTATTCCATGAATCAATACTATTTTGAGGCAAAGACGAAAACCAAGCTTTAGCACGATCTCTAAGCGAAAAAGGAAATAGCTTCAATTTAACGACATCATTATTGACATCTTTTTTCTTTTGCATATCACATAAATCAACGAAGCTATTCAGTTGAGTAGCGGCATCTTCACTAGTAAGGCTAGAGAACGGATCTTTCATGACAAGATTCAACAAAGCAGTATTAATTTCACAAGATTCAGCATCGATAAGAGGAGAAATTGGAGTGCTAATAAAATCATTATTATTGGTATTGGAAAAACCACACAATTTAGTATTATCTTGAGCCATCGTGACAAACAATCCAACACACAAGCAAGCAAGAGGCAAGCAAAAAGAGGCGAGAGGAAAAAGAAGGTGAATAAAATGGCAAGGGTGAAGTGGGGGAGAGCAAAACGAGAGATAAATGGCAAATAATGTAATGTGAGGGATAAGAGTTTGTGATGGATACTTGGTATGTCTTGAATTGTGTCACGACCGGTTTTTCAATAAAATGTTTATTGAGAAAACCAATCTTTTGAATCCAGTATGAGAAAAATCCTCCTTACCGGTAGACAAATTCTTGATACAATAAGCCAGTAGCATAAAATATATTGCAGGGTCGAGCTACGGTTGCTCAACCAAATTATTACAAGCACGCCAATAATTATACATAATGGCGGACATGACACAGTGGTGTGGGGGCATACTACTGACTCGAGGATAGGGCGGTGGTGGAAAAACACAGCGGGGAGTGAGATACATGACTCTAAAACTGGCATCTCATCGAGCGTCGAGGTGAGGCTCGATGAATTTATTTGGTAGCGGAAGCGGATATAATATAGTGACCAAATCCACGGTCGCACGAGACTGACTGGGATTCCTCTAGGCGTCAGACTCGCTATCAAATTCTTCATCCATGAGATCGCCTTCGTCAGCATCTGGCCAAATCAACAAGCCAGGTGAGTACTTTGAAAGTACTCGCAAGACAGTTCGGACGTAAGATATAACAAATGCATGCATGGATGCGTCATGAGTATATTAACAGTGGCACATTAATTCTTAAAAACGAGACAGGTAAAAAGGGGGTCGGCGGTAGTCCGCTCGGAAACCCAACAAAATAACTGTAAAACCAATCGGGTGTCTGAAGCGACACCTCGATAGGAAAATAAATAAATAAATCACACCGCAGTCGGGCGTCTGAGCGACGCCACATAAAGGGCTTTAAAAGAAATGCCACAGTCGGGCGTCTGAGCGACGCCACATAAAGGGCTTTAAAAGTAATGCCACAGTCGGGCGTCTGAGCGACGCCACATAAAGGGCTTTAAAAGAAATGCCACAGTCGGGCGTCTGAGCGACGCCACATAAAGGGCTTTAAAAGAAATGCCACAGTCGGACGTCTGAGCGACATCGCAGAAAGGGCTTTCATTGAAAGTAAAATATAACACTGCCACAGTCGGACGTCTGAGCGACATCACAGAAAGGGCTTTTATCGAAAGTAAATAATAACAATACCACAGTCGGACGTCTGAGCGACATCACAGAAAGGGCTTTTATTCAGAAGTAAATAATACTCATAATAAATATTCAATTCATGAGAATAAACGGGTTAGTCCATCCACAGGAATAAACATTTAACCGGACTTAGCACTCATGTGATTCACCGGAGTCTCTGTCATCCAAACTGACAATTGTTAGGATAAGATAACACCGAACTTGGACATGGAATAGATGATTCAAAGGAATATATGACTCTGCAGAGTTTGTACGAAATTTTTTCCCATAGCCAACGGATTTCCGTAGTCACGAAGGACTAGTTCCGTTTACGGTTACTAAGCCATATTCCTTGCGGAAAACATGTGGTAGTACAGGGAAGGAAAAATGGAAGGAACTGGACCGATACGGGTTGACACTGAAGTCATATAGTCTGGCATAAGACTGGCATGCTACAACACTGCCATCTTACCCATCCTCATGCCAACACATGGCCATGCATACTCACATCCATTAACTTATGGACTTTCGAAACTCACTTGCCTCATCGTTGCATGTAACATGACATTCATCGGTATGCTCATCAACATGCCATGAAACTACTTAATGCAAACATGCCAAAACAATCATCACATCAAAAGTTCAAACATGCTTGCCTGGTTCAGAGTAGTCGGAGCCTAGCTCGGTGAAGTTTGCGGTCCCGTCACCTCCTTCGGTATCTACGGTATAAAGAAAATATACGCGCTATCGTGAATACCGTGAGGTGCACAAAAATTTCTCCAAATATTTTTCAAATAAATCTGATAAAAACTAGACAAAATTTTAAGGAGAACGGAAAAAGAATCAATCAAAAATACTATTCTGTTAAAAAATTATAAGGGTTTTAGTCCAGGGACTCATCTGTAATGAAACAGAAAGTTCCCAGGGGCTAACTTATAAAAACAGAAAACGATTCGAATAAGAATGCGCCGGCCCAGCGGGAAAACGCATTTGGCAGAAGACGTTTTCAGAAAACGGTTCACTTAGAAAGGCCAGAGAGGCTGACAGGCGGGTCCCGCCCGTCAGGTTTGAATATTCAAACGGGGCGGCAGAGCTCGACGGTGCCCGAGAGCCGCGGTGGTCGCCGGCGGCGATCCACGGCGAGGCAGGGGGATCGGAGAGTACCTCCATGTTCAAGGCGCCATTCTGCGTCGGTTGGTGGTGGTGGTGGTCGCCGGCGAGTACCACGTCGACGGCGAGCCTTGCTCCAGCGGACGGCGGTTCGGGTGGTCGAGGGCCTCGTCGGAGAGAGCTGCGAAGGCCAAATTGACGCTGGGGTTAGCTCATTGGGTGCTAGAGGAGGCTATAGACGAGATTAGGGCGCCGGGGACGGCCTCACCGGAGCGAATCGAGCTGGTGGCCGAGGCGGATCGGTGCGGCCGGAGTTGGGGGAGGAGACCTCCTCGAGGTCCTCCTGGCGGCTTGGCAGGGTCCTGGAGAGCTGCAGTGAAGGTTTGTGCTCGTGAGCGAGCTCGAGGTCCTTTTTATAGGCGATCCGAGGCGGTGGCCGTGAACGGGGATCTCCGGCGAAGGTTACGGCGGCGCAGAGCTTGGTCGGGGAGGTTTAGGGAGTTGGGCGTCAGCGTGGAGGTCCACCGGTTCCATTTAGGTGCTAACCAAGCTTGGATTAGGGTGATTTGGGCGAGCTCGACGGAACGGGGTGGCGCGGGCCCGTCGGGGGCAGGGAGCACGTTCCGTGCTTTTCGGGCCACGGCGACGGTGTCACGGGCGTGCGCTGGCATGGCAGGTACACGCGGAGAGCCAGGGGGCGTTGGGCGGCGCCGGGTGGCGTGGCGAGCTGGCTCGGGCCCTCGCTGGCCGCCACGGGTGGCGCAGCCACCGCAGAAACTGCCAACTCCGGCGATGCTCGCCGCCACCGACACCTGTGCCCGTCCAAGGGGCCGTGCGGTGCTCTGGCCAGGGAGGAGAGGCCGTGCGCAACGCGCCAGGGAGCACTGGTGATGGATGACCAGCCACTGACGAAAAACGACACTGACTGAATTCTGAAAATCTGAATTTTTCTGAAAGTCTACGGAAACAGTGTCGGCCAAGTGTTCAACGAAATGATTTTGGCATGTGGAGAATTTTCCTTGAGATGAATTTTGGTGGGGTGGCCTCTCATTGCACCAGGAGGCTGCCTGAATTTTTGTGGAATTTTTGGAGAAGTGTAGATATAAATTTCACCAAATTTGGCAAATCTGGTCCAAACTTGCAGAGAGTGAAATTTGAAATTTTTGAAAAGAAGAAGAGTGGATCAAGATGGTTCTAGGTTGTGGGTACTAAGGACTATCCAGGGGAGTTGGTTTGGGATAAAAACTCAAAGGTAATGAGGTACTTGCTTTGCAAATTACTCAGGCTAAAAATAATTGGCAGAAATGATTTGAGAGATAAAAAAATTGAAATAAAATCCAAAACTTGTTTGGACTTGTTGAGACAGAGAATTTAGATTGTTGAAAGGTGGAGGGAGGGACTTTGAGAAGATTTATTGCAGGAGACATGGTAAAACCATGGGTGGTGTTCAAGATAAGAAAAACCTCAAAATTCATAGAGTTCTTTTAATAAGAAAAAGAATAATTTCCAAAAATATACTTTGAGAAGGGAACCATCGGAGAAGGAGTTTTAAAAGATCAAACACCATAGTTTGAAGAAGATACAAAAAAATCCTTGCCAAAGAAGTTTTTAAGAGGAAGGTTTTCTGGAAAAATTTTAAATGGCCTCTTTTCAAAAACCAACAAAGTTTTTGCTGAAAAACCAAATAAAAATTTTGGAGTGTCACAACACCTACCCCCTTAGGAAAAATCTCGTCCCCGAGATTTCAGCTGATCCTTAAATAAGTGTGGATGCTCTGTCCGAAGGAAATCTTCTCTTTCCCAGGTTGCTTCACTTTCGGTGTGATTGCTCCACTGAACTCTGAAAAATTTGATGGTTTTCTGTCGGGTCCTCCTTTCAGACTCCTCTAATATTTTTACTGGGCGTTCTCGATAGGTGAGGTCTGGCTGCACGTCAATGTTCTCATGGGATACTTGCTTCTCTGGTTTGCTTACGCACTTCCTTAATTGAGAGACGTGGAACACGTCGTGGATGTCGGACAATTCTTCGGGTAAGTCTAGCTGGTAGGCTACAGTGCCTCTTCGTGCCACTATGCAGAATGGTCCAATGAATCTTGGTGCTAACTTCCCCTTAATCTTAAACCGTAGCAGTCCCCTCATAGGTGATACTCGTAGGTACACAAATTCACCGGGTTCAAAATTGACCCCACGATGTTTCTGATCGTAATAACTCTTCTGTCGGCTTTGAGCGGTCTTGAGTCGGTCCCTGATTAGCTTGACCTTTTCCTCGGCTTCTTTGAGCATGTCTGGGCCGAAGATACGGCTGTCTCCGGTCTCTGACCAATTTAGCGGGGTACGACATCTCCGTCCGTATAGGGCTTCAAAAGGTGCCATTTGCAGGCTGGCCTGGTAACTGTTGTTGTATGCGAACTCGGCATATGGCAGGCTTTCTTCCCAACTGGTTCCATAGGTGAGGACACATGCTCTCAGCATGTCTTCTAAAATTTGGTTTACGCGTTCAGTCTGTCCATCAGTCTGGGGATGGTAGGCTGTACTGAAGGCCAGTTGAGTTCCCAGAGCCTGTTGTAAATGATCCCAGAATCTCGAGACAAACTGAGTGCCTCTGTCGGATATTATAGTCTTCGGGACTCCATGCAGACAAACTATACGGGAGAGATAAGTCCTGGCGAGCCTCTGAGTGTTGTAGGTTGTCTTCACTGGAATGAAATGTGCCACCTTGGTTAACCTGTCGGTGATGACCCATATGGCATCATTTCCGTGTCGTGACCGAGGTAGTCCGACAATGAAATCCATCCCTATTTCATCCCATTTCCACTCAGGTATTTTCTTTGGTTGCAGTAGTCCGGCTGGTCTTTGATGCTCAACTTTTATGCGTTGACAAGAATCGCAACATGCAACGTATGTGGCTATGTCCCTCTTCATACCGTGCCACCAAAATCTTTCCTGAATATCCTTATACATTTTGGTTCCCCCAGGGTGGATCGAATATGGGGCGGTGTGGGCTTCAGCTAGAATTTGCTGTTTGAGTTCCTCTATGTTTGGTACGCAGAGTCTGTCTTCGTACCATAATATTCCTCCATCGTCTATGACGAACTCTGAGGCCTTGCCCATACTCACCTTCCTTTTAATTCCTTCAATGCTGGGGTGACCAGGCTGAGCTTCTTTAATTCTCTTCACAAGGTCAGGCTGCACTTCCAAGTTTGATATGGTGCCTTCCGCGATGATTAACAAGTTGAGTTTGGCAAATTCTTGTTGGAATTCAGGTCTCAAGCTTTGCAGACTATTTTCGTCGGAGCTGGGGTTCCGACTAAGAGCATCGGCCACTACATTTGCTTTTCCTGGATGATAGTGGATACCAACATCATAATCCTTTACCAATTCCAACCAGCGTCGTTGCCGCAAGTTTAGTTCTGGCTGTGTGAAAATATATTTGAGACTTTTATGGTCCGTGTATATTTCACATCGATTTCCAAGCAAGAAATGCCTCCATTCCTTGAGTGCATGAATGACTGCTGCCATTTCTAAGTCATGAGTGGGATAATTTTCCTCATGCTTGCGAAGTTGCCTTGAAGCGTATGCGACAACCTTGCCTTCTTGCATCAACACGCACCCGAGGCCTTTTCGGGATGCGTCACAATACACTTCAAAATTCTTGTGTATGTCTGGCACAATTAATACCGGTGTTGTCGTTAATTTCCGTTTTAGTTCTTGGAAACTTTTCTCGCAGGCTTCTGTCCATTCAAACTTCTTGTCCTTCTTGAGTAACTGCGTCATTGGCTTGGCTAGGGTGGAGAATCCTTCAATAAATCTGCGGTAGTATCCTGCCATTCCCAAGAAACTTTGTATGTCCGTTACGCTGGCTGGTGACTTCCAGCCAAGTATGGCCCTGACTTTCTCCGGGTCCACTGCGATGCCGTCTTGGGTCAGCACGTGGCCTAGAAAGCCTACTTGTCTTAGCCAAAATTCGCACTTGCTGAACTTGGCATACAATTGGTGTTTCCTGAGTTCTCCTAGCACAATCCTAAGATGTTCCGCGTGCTCTTCTGGTGTCTTGGAGTATATCAGAATATCATCGATAAATACCACAACGAACTTGTCCAAAAACTTCATAAATACTTTGTTCATGAGGTGAACAAAATATGCGGGGGCTTCATTAATCCAAAAGGCATAACTGTGAACTCATATAGTCCATATCTGGAGGTGAAGGCTGTTTTGGGGATATCTTCTGTTTGCACTTTTAATTGATGGTATCCTGACCTTAAGTCAATCTTTGAGAATACCTTGGCCTAAGCGAGCTGATCAAATAAATCATTTATCCACGGCATCGGGTATTTGTTCTTGACTGTGACCATGTTAAGTGCTCGGTAGTCTATGCACAATCTCAGTGTTCCATCCTTCTTTTTGGCAAATAAAATTGGTGATCCCCAAGGTGAGGAGCTAGCTCGAATGTATCCCTTGTCCAGTAATTCCTTTATTTGTTTCTTCAACTCAATCAACTCGGATGATGCCATTCTGTATGGTTTCTTGTATATGGGGGTGGTTCCTGGTGCTAGCTCAATGCTAAATTCTATCTCTCGGTCTGGTGGCATGCCTGGTAGTTCTTCGGGAAATACGTCTGGAAATTCACATACTACTGGAACCTTGTTTAGCTCAGAAACGTCCACCTTATTCAATCTCGGTTGCCGGGGTATTTTTCTTTCTTTGGCTGACACTCTTATTGTCTTCCCGTGGTGGTGTGTGAGAATTACGGTCTGGTTGAAACAGTCAATAAAACCTTTGTTGGTGGTTAACCAGTCCATCCCTAGGATGACATCTAGTCCTTTATTTTCCAATACAATAAGATTCGCGTGAAACTTCAATCCTTCAAACTCAATAACCATATCCTGACAGTAATTTTGAGTGACTTACTGAATCCCAGGGGACTTGATGATCATGGATTTCTCCAAAGGAAGCATCGAAAAATTATTTTGCAAAGCAAAACTTTTCGAAATGAAAGAGTGAGAAGCTCCAGAATCAAACAAAACCATTGCAGGTATTGTGTTGACAGGAAACGTACCGAGTACGATATCTGGAGCATTTTGTGCCTCCTCTTTGGTTACGTGGTTCAGATGATCCTTCCTGTGGTTGTTGTTGGGGTCGAAATTGTTGCGCTTGGGCGCTGAATTATTGCCACCGTTGTTTGGCTTCGGGGTCGAGTTCCTTGGCTTGGGGCACTGTTTGGCATAGTGCCCTTCCTCTCCACAAGTGTAGCAAGTAACGCCTGGGCGATATGTGAACTCCTTGTCCCTTGCATGGAACTTCTTGGTTGGGCGTGAGACATTTGTCGTAGTTTTGTGTGTCCCACCTTTCTGAAAATCATGTCTTGCTTCGGTGGTTGCGCGCAAGAGTAGTCTGGTCTCTTTTTCGCTTGTGGAAATCCTCCAAGCTACGTCTCTCATTTTCCAGAGTAATGGCTTTGTCCACTAGTGTCTTAAAATCTGGAAAAGTGTGCACGACCAGTTGGCATTTAAGAGCGGGCGCCAGACCGTCAAGGAATTTCTCCATCTTCTTGCTTTCAGTCATACGTTCTTCATTGGCGTAGCGAGACAATAGAGTAAATTGACCGTTGTATTCTGACACTGTCATGTTCCTTTGTTTGAGGTCATCGAACTCTCTCTTCTTGATCTTCATAATACTCTTAGGAATGTGTGCACCACGGAAACCTTCCTTGAAATCATCCCAGGTTATATCACTTTCGTTGGGGTGCATGTGCAGAAAATTCTCCCACCATGATGCAGGTGCTCCTGTGAGATAGTGCGGGGCATATAGCACCTTCTCGGGGTCTGAACATTTTGCAATAACTAATTTTCTCTCCATATCTCGAAGCCAATCCTCGGCTTCAAGAGGCTTGTCAGTATGAGAAAATGTTTGGGGACGTGTCTTCTGTAGCTCAGATAACTTGGAATGCTGCTGATACTATCCATGGTGATTTCCCATGTTGATGACTTGGTTCATCATTTCCCGATGTTGTTGCTGACTCTGCTCATAAAGGCGACACATTTGTGAAAGTGCTGATTCACTGTCCTGTTGGCTTGACTGCCCTGTGCGAACTTGTTGCTGGGTTGTGTATCATAATTTTCCTCTGGTGGAGTTGGCATGGAGCGAGTCCAAGGACGAGACATTTTTCACTCTGGGGATATATTTTGTAAAACCCATAAGAAAAGCGAAAAGAGTCGCAAAAACAATTCCATAAATGCACAAAGCTGGCAAATAAATTAAATAACCAAGCTTACTTAAGAAAAACAAATCGATTTGCGCACGGAGAAGGACTGCTCATTACATATCTTACACGCAGACAGTAATTATACAATACATCACTCAGGATATGCGTACATAATCCTGACATGTTATTTAGGCTAGTGCACTCCTCCAGATCCTACATGATGCGCAAACAGGCTACTTCTCACAACCTATGTACATATAAACATATCGCACAAAGCGGTACATTGCATGGCGGCTAAGCGTACTCAGGCGGAGATGTTGACGACTTCCTTTGCCCTGCCGAGGGTGAGGCGTAGTGAGGCTGGGGACTCGACTTCCTCCTCGCTAATAGGATCCATACGCGTAGTGTTGCGCCGAGTAGATGGAGCGGTTGCCAGGGGTGGAACAACACGAACAGGAGTGGGCGCGAAGGGTGGTGCAGTGCGCGCTGGAGTGGGCGCAATGACTTGGTTGAATTCTTCGGTAGAAGGCAGGCGGCGAGTAGGTGCATAAGATGCTGAGGACGAGACAAAAGTCAGTGGCGGTGCGGTGGGTAGGAGCTCCCTCCTGTTGGCGGCACAGCCATGGACTGAGTCCATGCGAGCAGCCACGAAGTCGTCCACCAGGTTGTCGAAGGCTGCCTCCAGGGCCCGGAGATACTCAATAAGCATCTCAAAAGCCTCGTCTCGTTCTCCTCTGGGGCAGGAGAATGCGTAGTGACAGGTGTAAGGCACATGGCATGGAAGACAACTGTAACGACGAGTCTTCATCACGGGGAGGACATCCCTGAGACGAGCTATCGCCTCGCGGGCTGCCATCTGCATAGCATGCCTCTCCGTAGGCATGGCTCTTCCCAAGAACCGGAAGCGGCATAACTCACCACGCCCTCCCTTGAACTGCACCGCGGCCTGGTGCATGGTCAGACTGTCGTTGACTCGGTGCTGGCAGAGTGTGAAGACTGGGCGCACAGATGGCCCCATCGCGACCTGAACGATGAAGGAGAGAAACTTGACGAACCCATCGGGCACGTTGGCGAAGGTCTGAGACTCGCAGCTGTTGTCGGCCATCTACAAAAGTAGGCAAAAATTCTGAATGGTCAGATCATAAATTTATGCTGACTGTCAGAAAATGACTACAATTGCAAAAAATATATAAATAGGCTCTATCATGCTAATAACCAATTAGCGACCGCACCTAGTGGCTTCCTACAGTCAGCCTGGCTCTGGTACCAACCTTGTCACGACCGGTTTTTCAATAAAAATGTTTATTGAGAAAATCAATCTTTTGAATCCAGTATGAGAAAAATCCTCCTTACCGGTAGACAAATTATTGATACAATAAGCCAGTAGCATAAAATATATTACAGGGTCGAGCTACGGTTGCTCAACCAAATTATTAAAAGCATGCCAATAATTATACATAATGGCGGACATGACACAGTGGTGTGGAGGCATACTACTGACTCGAGGATAGGGCAGTGGTGGAAAAACACAGCGGGGAGTGAGATACATGACTCTAAAACTGGCATCTCATCGAGCGTCGAGGTGAGGCTCGATGAATTTATTTGGTAGCGGAAGCGGATATAATACAGTGACCAAATCCAGGGTCGCACGAGACTGACTGGGATTCCTCTAGGCGTCGGACTCACTATCAAATTCTTCATCCATGAGATCGCCTTCGTCAGCATCTGGCCAAATCAACAAGCCAGGTGAGTACTTTGAAAGTACTCGCAAGACAGTTCGGACGTAAGATATAACAAATGCATGCATGGATGCATCATGAGTATATTAACAGTGGCACATTAATTCGTAAAAACGAGACAGGTAAAAAGGGGGTCGGCGGTAGTCCGCTTGGAAACCCAACAAAATAACTGTAAACCCAATCGGGTGTCTGAAGCGACACCTTGATAGGAAAATAAATAAATAAATCACGCCGCAGTCGGGCGTCTGAGCGACGCCACATAAAGGGCTTTAAAAGAAATGCCACAGTCGGGCGTCTGAGTGACGCCACATAAAGGGCTTTAAAAGTAATGCCACAGTCGGGCGTCTGAGCGACACCACATAAAGGGCTTTAAAAGAAATGCCACAGTCGGGCATCTGAGCGATGCCACATAAAGGGCTTTAAAAGAAATGCCACAGTCGGACGTCTGAGCGGCATCGCAGAAAGGGCTTTCATTGAAAGAAAATATAACACTGCCACAGTCGGACGTCTGAGCGACATCACAGAAAGGGCTTTTATCGAAAGTAAATAATAACAATACCACGGTTGGACGTCTGAGAGACATCACAGAAAGGGCTTTTATTCACAAGTAAATAATACTCATAATAAATATTCAATTCATGAGAATAAACGGGTTAGTCCATCCACAGGAATAAACATTTAACCGGACTTAGCACTCACGTGATTCACCGGAGTCTCTATCATCCAAACTAACAATTGTTAGGATAAGATAATACCGAACTTGGACATGGAATAGATGATTCAAAGGAATATATGACTCTGCAGAGTTTGTACGAAATTTTTTCCCACAGCCAACGGATTTCCGTAGTCACGAAGGACTAGTTCCGTTTACGGTATTTCGGAAGAAAACATAGCTAACCAGTACACACCCATCCTACCTCTCGATGCTAGGAATCACCCTAGACATCATCCAAGAAAAACTTTTGAGACGGGGAGATCACAATCTCGAATAGCATGGGATCAAATTTATATACGCGCGCTCTAAGGGGTGCCCCCCTCTCGGTCCCAACCGGAAACACCCATGCCCCCTGACCGGATGACTGGCTTTAATCCAGGGCCATGGAACCATCATTACGGCCTCTCCTTTTTGGTGTGTACCAAGAAAGAGGTTTGCAACTTACTAAGCCATATTCCTTGCGGAAAACATGTGGTAGTACAGGGAAGGAAAAATGGAAGGAACTGGACCGATACGGGTTGACACTGAAGTCATATAGTCTGGCATAAGACTGGCATGCTACAACACTGCCATCTTACCCATCCTCATGCCAACACATGGCCATGCATACTCACATCCATCAACTTATGGACTTTCGAAACTCACTTGCCTCATCGTTGCATGTAACATGACATTAGTCGGTATGCTCATCAACATGCCATGAAACTACTTAATGCAAACATGCCAACACAATCATCATATCAAAAGTTCAAACATGCTTGCCTGGTTGAGAGTAGTCGGAGCCTAGCTCGGTGAAGTTTGCGGTCCCGTCCCCTCCTTCGGTATCTACGGTATAAAGAAAATATACGCGCTATCGTGAATACCGTGAGGTGCACAAAAATTTCTCCAAATATTTTTCAAATAAATCTGATAAAAAACTAGACAAAATTTTAAGGAGAACGGAAAAAGAATCAATCAAAAATACTTTTCTATTAAAACGTTATAAGGGTTTTAGTCCAGGGACTCATCTGTAATGAAACAGAAAGTTCCCAGGGGCTAACTTATAAAAACAGAAAACGATTCGAATAAGAATGCGCCGGCCCAACGGGAAAACGCATTTGGCAGAAGACGTTTTCAGAAAACGGTTCGCTTAGAAAGGCCAGAGAGGCTGACAGGCGGATCCCGCCCGTCAGGTTTGAATATTCAGACGGGGCGGCAGAGCTCGACGGTGCCCGAGAGCCGCGGTGGTCGCCGGTGGCGATCCACGGCGAGGCAGGGGGATCGGAGAGTACCTCCGTGTTCAGGGCGCCATTCCGCGTCGGTTGGTGGTGGTGGTGGTCGCCGGCGAGTACCACGTCGACGGCGAGCCTTGCTCCGGCGGACGGCGGTTCGGGTGGTCGAGGGCCTCGTCGGAGAGAGCTGCGAAGGCCAAATTGACGCTGGGGTTAGCTCACTGGGTGCTAGAGGAGGCTATAGACGAGATTAGGGCACCGGGGACGGCCTCACCGGAGCGAATCGAGCTGGTGGCCGAGGCGGATCGGTGCGGCCGGAGTTGGGGGAGGACACCTCCTCGAGGTCCTCCTGGTGGCTTGGCAGGGTCCTGGAGAGGTGCAATGAAGGTGTGTGCTCGTGAGCGAGCTCGGGGTCCTTTTTATAGGCGATCCGAGGCGGTGGCTGTGAACGGGGATCTCCAACGAAGGTTACGGCGGTGCAGACCTTGGTCGGGGAGGTTTAGGGAGTTGGGCGTCAGCATGGAGGTCCACCGGTTCCATTTAGGTGCTAACCAAGCTTGGATTAGGGTGCTTTGGGCGAGCTCGACGGAACGGGGCGGCGCGGGCCCGTCGGCGGCAGGGAGCACGTTCCGTGCTTGCCGGGCCACGGCGACGGTGCCACGGGCATGCGCTGGCATGGTAGGGACACGCGGAGAGCCAGGGGGTGTTGGGCGGCGCCGGGAGGCATGGCGAGCGGGCGCGGGCCCTCGCTGGCCGCCACGGGTGGCGCAGCCACCGCCGAAACTGCCAACTCTGGCGATGCTCGCCGCCACCGACACCTGTGCCCGTCCAAGGGGGCGTGCGGTGCTCTGGCCAGGGAGGAGAGGCCGTGCGCAACGCGCCAGGGGGCACTGGTGATGGATGACAAGCCACTGACGAGAAACGACACTGACTGAATTCTGAAAATCTGAATTTTTCTGAAAGTCTACGGAAACAGTGCCGGCCAAGTGTTCGACGAAATGATTTTGGCATGTGGAGAATTTTCCTTGAGCTGAATTTTGGTGGGGTGGCCTCTCATTGCACCAGGAGGCTGCCTGAATTTTTGTGGAATTTTTTGGAGAAGTGTAGATATAAATTTCACCAAATTTGGAAAATCTGGTCCAAACTTGCAGAGAGTGAAATTTGAAATTTTTGAAAAGAAGAAGAGTGGATCAATATGGTTCTAGGTTGTGGGTACTAAGGACTATCTAGGGGAGTTGGTTTGGGATAAAAACTCAAAGCTAATGAGGTACTTGCTTTGCAAATTACTTAGGCTAAAAATAATTGGCAGAAATGATTTGAGAGATAAAAAAATTGAAATAAAATCCAAAACTTGTTTGGACTTGTTGAGATAGAGAATTTAGATTGTTCAAAGGTGGAGGGAGGGACTTTGAGAAGATTTACTGCAGGAGACATGGTAAAACCATGGGTGGTTTTCAAGATAAGAAAAACCTCAAAATTCATAGAGTTCTTTTTATAAGAAAAAGAATAATTTCCAAAAATATACTTTGAGAACGGAACCATCAGAGAAGGAGTTTTAAAAGATCAAACACCATAGTTTGAAGAAGATACAAAAAAATCCTTGCCAAAGAAGTTTTTAAGAGGAAGGTTTTCTGGAAAAAATTTAAATGGCCTCTTTTCAAAAACCAACAAAGTTTTTGTTGAAAAACCAAATAAAAATTTTGGAGTGTCACAAATTGTGAATGGATCTCCCCGGCAACAGCGCCAGAAATCCTTCTTGCTACCTCTTGAGCACTGCATTGTTTTTCCCTTAAAGAGGAAAGGGTGATGCAGCAAAGTAGCGTAAGTATTTCCCTTAGTTTTTGAGAACCAAGGTAGCAATCCAGTAGGAGACCACACGCAAGTCCCTCGTACCTACACAAACAAATAAGAACCTCGCAACCAACGCGATAAAGGGGTTGTCAATCCCTTCACGGTCACTTACGAGAGTGAGATCTGATAGAGATAATAATAAAAAGATAAATATTTTTGTTATTTTTCTGATATAGATTGAAAGTAAAGATTGCAAAGTAAAATAGATTGGAAACTTATATGATAAAAGATAGACCCGGGGGCCATAGGTTTCACTAGTGGCTTCTCTCAAGATAGCATAAGTATTAAGATGGGTGAACAAATTACTGTCGAGCAATTGATAGAAAAGTGCATAATTATGAGAATATCTAGGCATGATCATGTATATAGGCATCACGTCCGTGACAAGTAGACCGAAACGATTCTGCATCTACTACTATTACTCCACACATCGACAGCTATCCAGCATGCATCTAGAGTATTAAGTTCATAAGAACAAAGTAACACATTAGGCAAGATGACATGATGTAGTGATACGGGCATGACGGAGAAGGTGAAGCTTAATTTCAGGACTCCACTAAGCTAGGCGTGTCATTGTTATTTTTAACAATTCTGAGTTTTGGCTTGGTTTTGGGCCTGTCCAACCAAGTCAGGTCAAGGCTCATTAGGCTAGGCGCCTGACCCCTCCATATAAGGAGCTGGGGTGCATTAGGTTTGGGGAGTTCAGAATTTTAGTCTAAAAATCGAGTTGTGTTTCTCTGGTGAAGCATCCCTCCGGGACGGCGATGCCGTTTATCTAATAAAGATTGTTGCGGAGGTTCTTGTGTTCATCAAGGATTATCATGCTTTGGTTTGAGGCGTGGTGATCTTCATCACGTTATTTGCTGGATTTGTTTCCTTGTCTTCAGGTTACAGGGATTACTCCCGTGATTAGAAGTTTTTCTATTTGATTGTCTTGCGGTGAAAGATCGGGCAAAAACTGTAGGATCATCATGTTGATCCTTATCATGTGGTATCAGATTACTGAGTTTATCACTGCAAGTTCGTCCTGTTGAGATTGATCTGCTGGTGTTTGCTCTAGCACTCCTAGATTGTTGAGGCTTTGAAGATCTGCTGTGGATTGTTGTTGGTGTCGCCAAGGAGGAGTTTGCACGTAGATTGAAGATCGAATGTGATTGATTTCCGTTTCACTTGCGACAAGATCGATTTCCTTTGTTCTCGGAATACATACAGGCGCCGACGACTCTTATTTTCTGATCAATTGGACTGGATCCGTTTCTGTGGTGCGTGAAGTTAGGGATCAAGCGACGGAAAGATTAAAAAAATACGAAAGGAACGGAGCAGCTGGGATTGCGCACGGATCACATCGGTTTATTCGTTTCCGTGTTGGATCAAAATTTGTGGTTCGCGTACGTTCGTGTGGTGTCTGGCCTATTAAAAAATGGAGTTGTGCTGATGTGGTTTAAAGCAGATCCAATCAGATTGGAATACAATTTTGGTTTGTTTGGTACGTGAGTTCTGCTTATGCCAGCAAAGAAAAAAGTAAAGAAAAAATATCAGACCGGTTGAGCTGTAGCTGCGCGTACTTGGAGATATTCCCGAATCGGACTCCTTTCAAACAACATCAGATCAGGCCGACAATTTCCTTCACAGTTTCAAAAAAACATAGAAAAAAAATCAAATTGGACGATGCCTTCCGCATGGTTTTCTCAGCTGGATGAGAACTCTAAGAATCATGCTCGGACTCAGATAGCTGATATACAAAAGATCTTTAAAGATATGCAGGCGGAATTAAAAAAGCCCATTACAGTTTTTCCCGCGCATACTGTGCAGCCTTCCATGAGGGTAATTTTCAAGGACACATCCGTGGTTCACATAGATGATGTTAACAAGGCCGCGACAACACACACTGGTTCTAAAGAGGACAAGGCTGATGTTGACAAGATTTTGGTGGATGATGGTGTACCATTGATTGGGCTAAATGTGCAACTCAAGCGAGTACATGGTGATGCATGCATGACAGTTGATAGATGTTGGCATTGGAGTTTATTTCAGACTCGGTGTATGATTAAAGGCAAAGCATGTAAGTTGATGATTGATGGTGGTAGTTGTACTAATGGCATAAGCAAGGCAATGGTGGCATCATTGGGGTTGTCTACATGGCGTATTCCTAAACCTAAGCATCTTGAGTGGTTGAATAGTTGTGGTATGCTGAAGGTTACTCATAAAGTGTGTGTGTGCCATTTACAGTTGGTGACTATATTGATGTGGTAGAATGTGATGTGTTGCCATTGGAGGTGTGTGGGTTGTTACTTGGACGTCCATGGCAGTATGATCGCAATGTTACACATGCTGGGAGAGAAAATACATATTCTTTTGTGCATGATGGAAAACATCAGACTTTGAAGCCTATGAAGGATGATCAAATAAAGTCTGATGTGGAGCTGGTGGTACACAAGGAGAGGTTGTGCAAGGCTAAGCCGCCAAGGTTAGCTAAGCTACAGCATGAGGAGAATGATGCACAGAGCAGCATTGTTGATATTGCTTCAGCTATACCTGTAGATGACAAGCCTGTTGTTCTTGTTAGTGACAAGCCAGTTGAAGTACAGCCTCTTTCTGATGAGAGGAAAGATGTTGCAGCATGTGTTACAATTCCAGTTTGTGTTGACACAGGTGTTCAGACTGATGATATTTGTGTTGATCATGTCCCAGTGCATGAGGTGCATCGGGGTGACAAGCGCAGTTTTGTTAGCACACCTATGAGGCGTTTTGATGGAACAACAGTGCGGATGCACAAAGGCAAGGATGGACATGTTCGTCAGTTGTGTGGCCTAGACATTACTCATCTTTTGCAGGGTAGTGCAAAGCAGGTTCATGTTTAGAAACAAAGGGCTCCGGCAAAGGTGGATGAGAAGAAGCTGGTGGCGCCTATGCCCAGGTGTGTGTGGAGAAGAAAGGCACCCACAGCTGAACCAAGTCGAGCAGACCAAGAGGGAGGATATGGAGTGGTAGGCAGGCAAGACTTGAAGATGGCGAAGACGCGTGATGCTTTTGTTGATATCACGCCACCCTTTCCAGCAAACCCTCACGCGTTGAGGACAATGCTTTTTGAAGGGGGGAGGATGATACGGGCACGACGGAGAAGGTGAAGCCCAATTTCAGGACTCCACCAAGCTAGGCGTGTCGTTGTTATTTTTAATAATTAGATTTTTAATTTTTAATAATTGTGAGTTTTGCTTGGTTTTGGGCCTTTCCAACCAAGTCAGGTCGAGACCCATTAGGCAGGGCACCTCACCCCTCCATATAAGGAGCTGGGGCGCATTAGGTTTGGGGAGTTCAGAATTCCAGTCTAAAAATCGAGTTGTGTTTGATTGGTGAAGCATCCCTCCGGGGACGGCGATGCCGTTTATCTAATAAAGATTGTTGCGGAGGTTCTTGTGTTCATCAAGGATTATCGTGCTTTGGTTTGAGGCGTGGTGATCTTCATCACCTTGCTTGCTGGATTTGTTTCCTCATCTTCAGGTTACGGGGATTACTCCCGTGATTAGAAGTTTTTCTATTTGATTGTCTTGCGGTGAAAGATCGGGCAAAAACTGTAGGATCATCACGTTGATCCTTATCATGTAGAGGGATAAACTCAAGCAATATGATATAAACCCCATCTTTTTATCCTCGATGGCAACAATACAATACATGCCTTGTTGCCCCTGTTGTCACTGGGAAAGGATACCGCAAGATTGAACCCAAAGCTAAGAACTTCTCCCATTGCAAGAAAGATCAATCTAGTAGGCCAAACCAAACCGATAATTCGAAGAGACTTGCAAAGATAACCAATCATACATAAAAGATCTCAGAGAAGAATCAAATATTGTTCATAGATGAACTTGATCATAAACCCACAATTCATCAGATCTCGACAAACACACCGCAAAAAGAGTTACATCAAATAGGTCTCCAAGAAGATCGAGGAGAACATTGTATTGTGATCCAAAGAGAGAGAAGAATCCATCTAGCTAATAACTATGGACCCGAAGGTCTGTGGTAAACTACTCACACATCATCGGAGAGGCTACGGTGTTGATGTAGAAGCCCTCCGTGATCGATTCCCCCTCCAGCAGATCTCCAGAAAAGGCCCCAAGATGGGATCTCTTGGGTACAGAAGGTTGCGGCGGTGGAAATAGGGTTTCGTGGTGCTCATGTATGTTTTCGGGGTATGTGGACATATATAGGAGGAAGAAGTAGGTCGGTAGAGCTGCGAGGGGCCCACGAGGGTGGGGGCGCGCCTAGGGGGTAGGCGCGCCTCCCTGCCTCGTGGCCACCTTGTTTCTTTCTTGACGTCTACTCCAAGTCCCCTGGATCACATTCGTTCCAAAAATAACTCTCCCAAAGGTTTCATTCCGTTTGGATTCCGTTTGATATTTCTTTTCTGCGAAACACTGAAATAGGCAAAAAAAACAGCAATTTGCACTAGGCCTTGGGTTAGTAGGTTAGTCCCAAAAAGAATATAAAAGTGTATAAATAAGCCCATTAACATCCAAAACAGATAATATGTCACAGCCCTAGAATTGTTGCAATAGTTGCATAAGAGAGCATCCATGCATCATGTCTAAATTCTGAAAGTTGAATTGAGGTTAGTTGAAACCCTCAGAAGTCACTACAGAAATAATCAACATTAAAATCTTTTCAAATGGGTCCAAGAAAATGTTCATGTTGCTCTTTGAAAATATTGGCTAGAACTAAAATTCAAACCAATATTTTCAGGAGCTCATAAATATTTATTTTGGGCATTTGGAATTAATTCAATAATTATTTGCATTGGATTTATATTTGATATATCTCAAATATGATCCAATAATTCTGGAAATTGTTGTGCGGCTTTATATTGATGTCACTAGTCCAAACAACAACTTACAGAAGCTCAGTAAATGATTTGGGTAAAAATCAAATCAAAACAGATTTAAAGAAAATAGGAAACAGAAAATAAAAGAGAGAGAGGGAATCGTACGTGGCCTCACATGTGCAGCCCACCAACCGGCCCAACACTGTAGCTAGCTGGCCCAACCCATCTCTACCTCCCCTGTCGTCTTCCTCCTCTTGCCAGGAGGACGAAGGGCATGTGCCCGATGCGCGCGTGCACGCGCCGGCCACCTCCTGCTTGCCTGCTCGCCGTTGATCGTCTCTGGGAGACGCCACGCATCCCCTGACCCCTCTCACTCTTCCCCATGGCCCTCCTCTCCTCTGCTCTCGCTCTCTCTTCCGAAGCCGAGCGGAGCCGTTGCCGCCGCTCGTCGTTTCCGCGGCCACCGCCTTCCCCTCGACCCCTCGCCGTGCCTGCGATCTCCGTCTCGACGTCCCCGACCCCCTCGACGAGCCATGAGGCCCCGGACGCGCTACAACACCGCCACTGCTGCCGTTTCCTTCGTCAGCCACCGGAGATCGTCGCCGTCGATTCACTGCCTCCCGAGCTTCCCCGAGCCCGCTTCGATGCCTGCTGCAACCGTTGTGAGCTGCTGCTCCTCCTTCCCCTCTCCGTTTTCTCGTTTGCACGCCGTAGCTATCGTTTCGCTGATGACCTAAACCCGCCGCTGCCCGGCTTTGTCTCCGTTGTGGCCCGAGCTCGAACCACCCGCGCCCTTGCACCGCATCGCGCTCCCGGTGCCTCCAGGAGGCTGCCTAACCCCTCTACGCGCTCACCTGCTTGCTCTAGCGCCACGCTCGCACGAAGCCGAGCTCCTGCCGCCGCGGATGACCTCGCCGCGGTCGTCTCCGGCCACCCCAGCTCCGGCCGTTTGCTCCGTCAGTTACGCACGAGCAGCAGCTCTTCGTAGAGCCTCCCCACGCCATAAACCATCGCCCGTGGGCGATTTCCGAAGCCCTCCGCCGTCTCTGTCGTCGCCGGCGACGAGCCGTGGACCAGGTCCGGCGGGTTTGACCCCGCTGACCAGGGTTTAACTTTCCCCTTGTGTCACTGACGCGTGGGCCACCCCCTGACACTTTTAGTTAGTATTAGTTTAACACTAATTAACCTAGGTTAGTTAGCTAGTTAGTCGCTGACTAGTGGGCCCGGCCCCACAAACAGTTTAGTTAGAATTAACTTAAGCCTAATTAACTTGGTTAATTAGTTGTGCCACTGACCAGTGGGACCCACTAGTCAGGTTTGACCCGGACGACCCCGCTGACCTGCTGACATCGCAGTGGCATAGTGCTGACGCAATAATTCCTTTATGGAATTTAAATAAATCATAAATGATTTATTATTCTCAGAAAAATGCCCAAAACTTCTAAAAATCATATAAAATCAACCGTAGCTTAGAATAAAATAATTTATATATGAAAAATTATCAGAAAAATTCAAGGAATGCATCTGTACCATTTTCATGCATGTTTGAACAATGTGTGTCCTCTGTTTTGGACAAAACAAATAAAGGGCATTTAAATAATGATATATGGAGTTGGAATTTTGAATCATGTATTCCAACCAACTTCATTTAAATCATAGCTAGATGTACTAGCTCAAATCACAGCATATTGCCATGTCATGATCATGCATCATATTGTTGCATTGCATTGATTGTGTTCTTTCTAAGTTGCCGATGATGGTCCCCTCTCGATAGACGTGCTTCCGACGATGAGTTCGATGGCACCGATGAAGAGCTATATTATCTTCAGAAGTGCCAGGCAAGCAAAAACCCCTTGTTCATTCCGATACAATCCCACTCTCTCGCTCCTGCTCTCTTTTACTGTATTAGGATAACAAAGCTTCAACTGTTACATGCTGCGGTAGTTGAATCCCTTTCCTCTGCATGACCTATCATTGCCACAGTAAATAGATGAAACCCACTAGCATGAGTAGGAGTTGTTTGAGCCCTGATGTGCCTACTCATTCATGCTTGTTTGTCATGCCTTCTATTGCTTAGAGTTGTGTCAGGTCTGATTCATCGAGGATGAATTGGGAAGTTGTGAACATGTCCTACTGTTGAGAGCTAAGTGTGTGAAACACGATTTGGTAAAGGTAGCGGTGAGAGGCCATGTAGGAGTACATGGTGGGTTGTCTCATGGCAGCCATTCTTAGGAACTGAGTTCTGTGTTTGTGATCCATGAACAGTTACTACCACACATTGGGTTCCGGTAACTCGACCCCTCTCGACTTATTAATCAACTTGATCTGTGCCCAGGAGTTGCAACTAGTTTCTGGTGTTTGTAGATTGTGTTAGTACTCTACCAAGTGGCACCCGGTACAGGTGGGCTTGGGGCAGACTAGGCACAGTGGCCCGGTGTACCAAGTGGCACCCGGATGGTGGGCTTGGGAACCCTGTACACATCGTTTGGGGCCATGAGCGACACCCCGGCCGGATCTCCTTGCGGATGGAACCCGAATAGGCGATAAACCAGGACAAGAGAGTTGTGTGGTTAGTCAGGTCGTGGCCGACACCCTCGCCAGGCTTCCGCTTGAAGGTTGCCGAGATACATGACGTGTACATGGTGATAAGTGGTGAGAGCTTGTGTGAAGAAGTACACCCCTGCAGGGTTATCATTATCTATTCGAATAGCCGGATTCCTCAGATATGGAAACTTGGACCCCTTGCATAGTTCATAGACAAGTGAAAGTGGATACTCTAAAATGCGCAAGATAAGCATGAGTGCTATGGATGGCGTTCTCGTAGGGAGACGGGAGCGGATCCATAGTGGTGTATTGATATGGTGAATATGTGGACTCGTGTGCGCCACCTCAAAAGAGTTGCTTGCAGTTGTAGTTCAGGATAGCCACCACCCCTTCGTTGATACCGATGCATATGTAGATAGTTCTGATGTAAGTCTTGCTGGGTCCATTTGTACTCATGTTTGCTTAATTTATGTAACATCCAAAATTTTCAATTTGGAATGTTATACATAGTCATCCGTGCATATCATATTTTATTGCATTTCCGTTCCGCAAATCCTCGACATCCTAAGCAACTCAAGGACCTTTGGAGAGAGCTGGGGATTTCCCGGTTTTCATATTTGATTTTTATCAAATATTGAAACGAGGATTTTGATTTTAATTCTTTTTCTCTCCAAAAAATATTTCATGATAAAATAAATGAGAGGAGATAATATGACTTCTCCAAAATAACAGAAATATTGGAGGAAAAATATTAAAATCATTTATTTGATTTTTATTTGATTTTTATTCAGATTTTATTTGCATTAGAAAAATTGCACGTTTTTCAAAAGTTGCATTTTAAGGCCAAGAAAATGTTCATCTTGTTCTAAATATTTTATTTAGACGAGAAAATTTATGTTGGAATTTTTAGATTTTTATTTATTTTTCTAGGATTTTATTTTGGTCGGTGAAATTATTTAAAAAAAAGTTCCGCGCCCGACTGGGCCTAAGGCCCAGCCGAGCCAGGCCGCCGCCTGCGCCCCGCCGCCTCCCTGCGCGCGCCGCCGCCGCCGCCGTCCC
>NC_041388.1:449685909-449693989 GCF_002162155.2 Triticum dicoccoides | reverse complement strand
CCCGCAGCTGCCGCCACCGCCGTGCCACGCCCCACCGCTCGCACTCCGCCCCGCCGGAGCCCTCGCCGGAGGTAGCCACCGGACTCCGCCGCCGGTTTTTTATAAAAACCGTTAGGTTTTTTTTAGAAACCCTAGATCCATTTTTTTGGACCACCGGTTTTTCTTTTTTCGGTTTTTCTGTTTACCGGACGTTCGTCCGAACTTTCATTTTAACGAACGGTTCTTCGCCCGTTAGTTACAGCTAACGAACGCTCGTTCGTTAGTCTGTTCATCAGTTTTCTTTGACCGAATTTATTCCGCGATTTCTCTGATCGTGATTTCTGATCCGATCTTAGTTTCTGTTTTTATTTTCGCTCGTTAGTCGGAATCGGGCGATTCAAGCGCCTAGAGTTTTGTCTCGAAACCCTTTTTCCGTTTAACCAACTTAAATAACTTTTTGCTACTATAAAATTTGACCTAAGTTCAGATTGTAAAATGAAGCTTTTCTCTTACGCCGTTTGAGTTTCGTTGCTCCGTTTGATTTTTTGCGAACCGAAGTTCTTAAGTTGAACTTTCTGGTCAACCTCTCTCTTATTTGAGTTTTGCTTGTGCATCCCTTTGCTTGTTGCTTATGTATGTTATTGTTTGTTTGCGATAGGACACCCGGAGTGCGAAGCGTGCTACTACGAGTCCCTAGGTTTCACAGACCGTCAGCAAGGCAAGTAACACATTGATCATACTCTTCTCATACCCAGTTTTTATGCATTAGTTCCAACCCTCAAACATTGCATGGTTAGGATGTCATTAACATGTGGGTTGGGAAGTAGTTGATGAGGTAGAACCTATTACCCTGTTACATTCAAACTTTGGGATTTACTTCTACGTTGCTTATATTGCCATGCCATGCTCGTAGACGTGGTTTGGGTTTGAGTAAAATCCATGACAGATGTGAGTTATTAATTAATGGTTCAAATTAAGGTGGCAACTTAAATTAACATCTGGGTGGATTGAGGCACCTGGAGTACCCAGTGTTGCCTATTTTTTTGGAAATCCCGGAGTACCCGTGTGATCTTCCTATGTACCGCCACCCAGGCTCAAAGGGAACTGAGATGATTCATGCTTCCGTGTGCAGCCACAAGCTATTATGGGCTCTAGCATAGTTGAGTAAGTTACGTGAAGCTCTTGAAGAGGCAGATCAGCAGGTAGTGGGATATAGGTTTGGTATGGTCTGTCCGGAGTAGAGAGTTAATGTTTCTGAAAGACTGTGTCTCGGTCATCCATTTCTCAAACACCATGTAGCGCAAGAAATCCAATGGAGGCGATCGAGTCTTGTGGGGAAAAGTGCGCAAACCTCTGCAGAGTGTATAATCTAATCATGGTTAGCCGTGTCCCCGGTTATGGACAACTCTTGAGTATCTAGTACTTGGGTTATCACATGTATCTCATCACTCTTAATTAATACTGTTGGGTTGTTAATCACTTTAATTGGGATTGAGTTGGAGGAACCTTCTCAATGATGTTTCAACTACCATGATAGTTAAATTAAAATATATTCCTTTGTTGTAGGGAAAAATTGGCTTTTCGCAAAAACTGTAACCATAGAGCTTTCCACCAGCCAAATATGCATGTAGTGATAGCATTATTCTGTTCTTGCTCTACTGTGTTACTTTGCCAGCATATTCCATGTGCTGGCCCATTTTTGGGCTGCAACGTATTATGTTGCAGACTTTTCAGACAAGGAGTAAGGTTCGTTAGGTCGTTGTCGTGCAGCTCAGCTATACCGTTGGAGTTGATGGACTCACCTTATCTTCCAAGCCTTCCGCTATTATCGTATTAGATGGCCTTAAGCCATATTATTGTAATAAGTTCTCTTTTGAGACTTTCGATGTAATAAGTGTGTCATTGCCACTCTGTTATAAATCCTTCGAGTACTGTGTGTGTCAGCATTACCGATCCAGGGATGACACTGAAGCACAAAGACTTGACCATCTGAGGTCGGGTCGCTACAAGATGGTATCAGAGCACACGCTGAGTGTAGGACACGACGACTAAGATAAACCCTAGGTCACATTTCTCTACTCATTTCTGACTCCTCTCCTTTTTCTACTCCTTAGGGTGGCGGAGATGAAGAACAAGTTTACACAACCGGATGAAGACACACCTTTTGGGCGCCACTTGAAGGAAGTCACTAAGTACTTGAACATAGGAATACCAAGCTTCACCGGGACTTACAACGCCACTTTACCAGAAGAGGAGCGATGGATGATTCAAGTTCAAGTTCCAGGAAGGACGCTCTCGCCAACTTCTATACCGATAGAGTTTTATTTTGAAGCACCCACCTGGAGTCTAGGCAAGAGCATGGCAGGCCACATTACCGTGGGACGCATCGGAGAAGTCTACAACAAGGAGCTTAAGGACACTATCTACCAAATATGTGGGCGCCGAGACGAGCAATGGGAAGTAATCAGCATCAGGAAAGATAGATCCATTGCAACTTTCATCCAGGAGTTAAACCAACACATTCGATGCCAGGAGAACCAAATGTGCGTGGACATGATGGACTTGAAGAAGACGAAGACTAGAATCATCGAGTTGGAGGAAGAACTCAAGTTTACACGCGATGGATATGAGGAGGAAATCAAGGCACTACTGGAGAAGAATGACGACCTAGTCAAGAAGATCGGAGTATTCATGGGAGGACCGACACCAGTGGAAGAAGACGAAGAAGAAGAACCCAAAGAGATACGCCCCGAGGACTACATCATCATCGACGACACCGATTCCGATCCTAGTGATGATGACTTTGAAGACGAAGTTGGAGCTGACATCATGGAGTCTTCCACCGATCAAAATTTCTAGATGACCACCAAAATATTAGTAGCATTTCCCCATGTAATTAGTAGTAGAGTTGCCCTTTGCGATAGTCCTAGACCGTTTGTATGCCCTTGCTTGATTGATTGAGTGAAATGTTTGTGTTTGTCTCATGTGCATATGGGTAGTGTTTTCTCATTAGACCCCTTTTCTATTCTGATCTCTTCCATCTAAACCCATCCGATGCCTCCGAGACGTGACACCGGTTTTGCTTTCCCACCGGAGCTCACCCAGTTGATCCAGCAGCAGAATACTTTGATGCAATTGCTAGTTCAGAACCAGGGCAAAAACAACAACAATAACAACAACAACAACAACCCCCCGCCAGTGGACAACCTAGCCCGTTTTCTAAGGTTACAGCCGCCGGTGTTTTCTAGTAGCACCGAGCCTATAGTTTCTGATGATTGGCTACGTCGTATTGGAAGGGAGTTGACCACCACAGGTTGCACAGATGCTGAGAGAGTGCGCTTTGCCGCACATCAATTGGATGGACCTGCAGCCTCATGGTGGGAGAATTACACAGCCACTTTTCCCATAGCCAACGTCACTTGGGACCAGTTTCAGCAAGCTTTTCGCACGGCCCATGTCTCAACTGGAGCTATGCAGATGAAGAAGCGGGAGTTTCGCAACCTACGTCAGGGGAACCGTACTGTGGCTCGGTACGTGGATGAGTTTAGCAAGTTATCTCGCTATGCCCCTGATGATGTGGCCATAGATGCCGCAAAGCAGGAGAAGTTTATGGAAGGGCTGAATGACGAGATGAGCATGCAGTTGATGGTAGCAACCTTCAACAACTACCAGGAGTTGGTAGATAAGGCTCTTATGATTGAAGGGAAGCAGCAGCAGATTGAGAGCCGCAAGAGAAAGTATGGACAAGGGAAGTATAACTCAGGAGCTCAGCAGAAGCCTCGCCTAACCTCGAATTTGGGAGGACTTGTTCATAACCATGGAGTTCGCAGCCACACTGGAGGAGGATCACATAACCACAATGGTTCTAAGAATGGGAATGGGAACGGAACCAACAATAACCAGAACCGCCCCAATCCAGCCACACCCACCAAAAGAGACCTAAGTCACGTTACTTGTTTCAAGTGTGGGAAGACTGGACACTACGCCATGGAGTGCCCTGAAGGAAAGAATGGAAACGGAAATGGGAGCGCTGGGAAGAAGCCTAATCCATTCAACAAAGGACAAGTGAATCATGTTAACATGGAGGAGGTTGACGAGCAGCCGGACGCGGTAATAGGTAAGTTTTTGGTTAAGTCATTTACCGCTCCTGTTCTTTTCGATACTGGTGCATCGCATTCATACATATCAAGGGAATTTGTGGATAAGTTTAAACTACCAACCCAAACCCTTAGGACCCCTCTCCTAGTAAGTTCACCCGGAGCAGAGTACATGGCTAGCCGATGGTGCGACCAGATACCCTTAACCATTGGCACACATGTTTTTCCGTCCGACCTAATTATCTTGGAGTCACAAGGATTGGATGTGATATTAGGTATGGACTGGATGTCAAAGTATGGAGGGAGCATTGACTGTGCTAGTAAGTCGATTTATCTTACCACCCCGGAGGGAAAACGGATTAAGTATGTATCTAGGCATGCGCCTAGGAGGAGCCAAGTGAATGCCCTTACGAGAGTTGTTCAGGAGGAAGTGCCTGTAGTGAAGGATTACTCGGATGTTTTTCCAGAGGAGTTACCAGGCATGCCACCGGATCGAGACATAGAGTTTTTGATAGAGCTATTGCCAGGTACCGGGCCAATATCCAAGAGACCCTATCGGATGCCCGCAAATGATCTGGAGGAAATTAAGAAACAAATCAAGGAGTTATTGGAGAAAGGATACATTCGAAGAAGTTCATCACCTTGGGGAGCCCCTGTGCTATTGGTTGAGAAGAAGGATAAATCCCTAAGGATGGTTGTTGATTATCGAGACTTGGATGAAGTAACGATTAAGAACACGTACCCACTGCCGATGATCAACAATCTGTTCGATCAGCTGCAAGGAGCTAAAGTGTTCTCGAAGATCAATCTGCGATCAGGATACCATCAGTTGAAGATTCGAGAGAAGGATATACCAAAGACAGCGTTCACAACGCGGTATGGATTATACGAGTACACGGTCATGTCATTTGGACTGACTAATGCCCCTGCGTATTTCATGAGCATGATGAACAAGGTGTTCATGGAATATTTGGACAAGTTTGTTGTGGTGTTTATTGATGATATTATGGTATACTCGAAGAATGAAGAGGAGCACAAGGAGCATTTGCGCTTAGTTCTCCAAAAACTCAGGGAACACTAGTTGTATGCTAAGTTTAGCAAATGCGAGTTTTGGTTGAAAGAAGTCGGATTCCTTGGACATGTTATATCGAGAGAAGGTATAGCAGTAGACCCCAGCAAAATTCAGTTAGTCACTGAATGGTTGGCACCCACCTTAGTTAGCGAGATCTGCAGTTTCCTTGGACTCGCAGGTTACTATCGGAGATTCATTGAGAACTTTTCCAAAATTGCAAAGCCAATGACTGAACTGTTAAAGAAGGATACTAAGTTTAAATGGACAGAAGATTGTGAGGCAAGTTTCTAGGAGTTGAAGGAACGGTTGACTACAGCACCAGTGCTAACACTGCCGGATATACATAAGGAATTCCAAGTGTATTGCGACGCCTCTCGCTTAGGACTTGGATGTGTACTTATGTAGGATGGAAGAGTTGTTTCATATGCCTCACGACAACTAAAACCTCATGAGTTGAACTATGCCACGCATGATTTGGAGTTAGCAGCCGTAGTGCATGCATTGAAGACCTGGAGGCATTACCTTATTGGAAGCCGATGTGATGTATACACGGACCATAAGAGTTTGAAGTACATCTTCACCCAGAAGGAACTGAACCTTAGACAAAGGAGATGGTTAGAGCTTATAAAGGATTGTGATATGAAGCTACACTATCACCCAGGAAAGGTCAATGTGGTAGCAGACGCCTTGAGCAGGAAGAGTTATGCTAATATCCTTGAAAGTAAGGGATTGCCGAAGGAGTTAGCAGAAAATATCATGGAACTTCGATTAGATATTGTTCCCAGAGGATTCATAGCAACAATGGAGGTCCAGTCAACATTGCTGGACAGGATTCGGGAAGCTCAGAAGGATGACAAGGAGATTGCCGAGATAAAAGAGAAGATGGGCAAAGGAAAGGCCAAAGGTTTTCGTGAGGATGAGCACGATACCCTATGGTTTGAGGACCGAGTTTATGTGCCCAATAACCAGGAAATCTGGAAGTTAATACTTCAGGAGGCTCATGATTCACCATACTCAATACACCCCGGAAACACCAAGATGTATCTAGATTTGAAGGAACGTTTCTGGTGGACTGGTATGAAAAAGGATATTGCCGAGTATGTAGCCGTATGTGATGTATGTCAGCGAGTGAAGGCAGAACATCAAAAGCCAGCAGGATTGTTACAGCCTATGCCGATACCCGAATGGAAGTGGGACAAACTTGGCATGGATTTTATCACTGGATTGCCCAGGACTAAAGCAGGATATGATTCCATATGGGTAGTAGTTGATCGCTTGACCAAAGTGGCTCATTTCATCCCAGTGAAAACCACTTATACAAGTGCAAAGTTGGCCAAAATTTATATGTCCAGGATCGTATGTCTGCATGGAGTTCCAAGGACCATCGTATTAGATAGGGGAACACAGTTTACTTCAAAGTTCTGGCATCAATTACATCAGACTTTGGGAACAAGGTTAGAGTTCAGTACAGCTTTTCACCCGCAGACAGATGGACAGACTGAAAGAGTGAACCAAATTTTGGAGGACATGTTGAGAGCCTGTGCACTAGATTATGGATCTAGTTGGGATGACAATTTGCCATACGCAGAGTTCTCATACAACAATAGCTACCAAGCCAGTTTGAAGATGGCACCGTTTGAAGCCCTGTATGGATGCAGGTGCAGAACACCATTGATGTGGGACGAGGTAGGAGATCGACAATTGTTTGGACTAGACTTGATCAAGGAATCTGAGGAGAAGGCTAAATTGATTCGCGATAGACTGAAGATTGCTCAGTCCAGGCAGAAGAGTTATGCGGACTCCAAACACAAGGAGGTAACTTACGAAATTGGAGACAGAGTATATCTGCGAGTATCTCCCTTGCGAGGAGTGAAACGTTTTGGAGTTAAGGGGAAGTTAGCTCCGAGATTTGTAGGACCGTATCGTGTTTTGGAACGGATGGGAGAGGTTGCCTACAAATTGGAATTACCCGAGGGATTGTCAGGAGTTCATGATGTGTTCCACGTTTCACAGCTGAAGAAGTGTCATGATGAGATGGCCGACATACCATTAATAGATACAATACCCTTGGAGGTGATTCAGTTGGACAGTGATTTGACATACGAGGAGAAGCCAGTAAAGATTCTTGAGTTTGCCAGCAGAGTCACCCGCAGTAAGGTTATCAAGTTTTGCAAAGTTCAGTGGAGCCACCATACCGAGGATGAAGCCACCTGGGAACGAGAGGATGATCTTCGCAAAGACCACCCACACCTATTTTCTAGCCAACCCGAATCTCGAGGGTGAGATTCATCTTAAGGGGGGTAGGTTTGTAACATCCCAAATTTTCAATTTGGAATGTTATACATAGTCATCCGTGCATATCATATTTTATTGCATTTTCGTTCCGCAAATCCTCGAAATCCTAAGCAACTCAAGGACCTTTGGAGAGAGTTGGGGATTTCCCGGTTTTCATATTTGATTTTTATCAAATATTGAAACGAGGATTTTGATTTTTATTATTTTCTCTCCGAAAAATATTTCATTATAAAATAAATGAGAGGAGATAATATGACTTCTCCAAAATAATAGAAATATTGGAGGAAAAATATTAAAATCGTTCATTTGATTTTTATTTTATTTTTATTCGGATTTTATTTGCATTAGAAAAATTGTACTTTTTTCAAAAATTGCATTTTAGGGCCAAGAAAATGTTCATCTCGTTCTAAATATTTTATTTAGATGATGAAAATTTATTTTGGCATTTTTATATTTTTATTTATTTTTCTAGGATTTTCTAGGATTTTAAGGCCCAGCCGAGCCAGGCCGCCGCCTGCGCCCCGCCGCCTCCCTGCGCGCGCCGCCGCCGCCGACCCGGACTCCCCGCCACTGCCGATGCCTTGCCCCCTCCCCCAAGCAGCCCCCTCCCTTTAAATACCGCCGCCACCCCGCCCCC
>NC_041388.1:449673039-449685434 GCF_002162155.2 Triticum dicoccoides | reverse complement strand
ACAGCCGCCGCTGCCCCGCGCCGCGCCTGCCGCCACCCGCACCCCGCCCCGCCGGAGCCCTCGCCGGAGGTAGCCACCGGACTCCGCCGCCATTTTTTTATAAAAACCGTTTGGTTTTTTAGAAACCCTAGATCCGGGTTTTTTCGGATCACCGGTTTTTCTTTTTTCAGTTTTTCTGTTTAGCGGACGTTCGTCCGAACGTTCGTTTTAACGAACGGTTCTTCGCCCGTTAGTTACAGCTAACGAACGCTCGTTCGTTAGTCTGTTCATCAGTTTTCTTTAAATTTATTCCGCGATTTCTCGGATCGAGATTTCTGATCCGATCTTAGTTTCTGTTTTTCTTTTCGCTCATTAGTCGGAATCAGTCGATTCAAGTGCCTAGAGTTTCGTCTCAAAACCCTCTTTATGTTTGACCAACTTAAATAAGTTTTTTCTACTATAAAATTTTACCTAAGTTCAGATTAGTAAAGGAAGCTTTTCTCTTCTGCCGTTCGAGTTTCGTTGCTCCGTTTGATTTTTTTTGCAAATCGGAGTTCTTATGTTGAACTTTCTGGTCAACCTCTCTCTTATTTGAGTTTTGCTTGTGCATCCCTTTGCTTGTTGCTTATGTATGTTATTGTTTGTTTGCGCTAGAACACCCGGAGTGCGAAGCTTGCTACTACGAGTCCCTAGGTTTCGCAGACCGTCAGCAAGGCAAGTAACACATTGATCATACTCTTCTCATACCTAGTTTTTATGCATTAGTTCCAACCCTCAAACATTGCATGGTTAGGATGTCATTAACATGTGGGTTGGGAAGTAGTTGATGAGGTAGAACCTATTACCCTGTTACATTCAAACCTTTGGGAGTTATTTCTACGTTGCTTATATTGCTATGCTATGCTCGTAGACATGGTTTGGGTTTGAGTGAAATCCATGACAGATGTGAGTTATTAATTAATGGTTCAAATTAAGGTGGCAACTTAAATTAACATCTGGGTGGATTGAGGCACATGGAGTACCCAGTGTTGCCTATTTTTTTGGAAATCCCAGAGTACCCGTGTGATCTTCCTATGGACGGCCACTCAGGCTCAAAGGGAACTGAGATGGTTCATGCTAGAAACTTCCGTGTGCAGCCACAAGCTATTATGGGGTCTAGCATAGTTGAGTAAGTTACGTAAAGCTCTTGAAGAGGCAGATCAGCAGGTAGTGGGATGTAGGTTTGGTATGGTCTGTCCGGAGTAGATAGTTAATGTTTCAGAAACACTGTGTCCCAGTCATCCGTTTCTCAAACACCATGTAGTGCAAGAAATCCAACGGAGGGGATGGAGTCATGTCGGGAAAAGTGCGCAAACCTCTGCAGAGTGTATAATCTAATCATGGTTAGCCGTGTCCCTGGTTATGGACAATTCTTGAGAATCTAGTACTTGGGTTATCACATGTATCTCATCACTCTTAATTAATACTGTTGGGTTGTTAATCACTTTAATTGGGATTGATTTGCAGGAACCTTCTCAATCATGTTTCAACTACCATGATAGTTAAATTAAAATCTATTCCTTTGTTGTAGGGAAAAATTCTCTTTTCGCAAAAACTGAAACCATAGAGCTTTCCACTAGCCAAATATGCATGTAGTGGTAGCATTATTCTATTCTTGCTCTACTGTGTTACTTTGCCAGCATATTCCATGTGCTGGCCCGTTTTCGGGCTGTAACGTGTTATGTTGCAGACTTTTCAGACGAGGATTAAGGTTCATTAGGTCGTTGCCGTGCAGCTCAGTTATGCCATTGGAGTTGATGGACTCACCTTATCTTCCAAGCCTTCCGATGTTATCGTATTAGATGGCCTTAAGCCATATTATTGTAATAAGTTCTCTTTTGAGACTTTCGATGTAATAAGTGTGTGATTTCCACTCTGTTATAAATCCTTCGAGTACTGTGTGTGTCAGCATTACCGATCCAGGGATGACACTGAAGCACAGAGACTTGACAATCTGAGGTCGGGTCGCTACAATTTATGTTTAGCAGAGAGACTTTGGTCTCACTAGTAGTTCCACGTGGACTTCGACTTTTAGCTTGATACCTCAGCCTTTTTCATTTGTAGAAGTCTGTACTCAGACATGTTAAGCTTCCGCATGTGCTTTGACTTGTATGCTCTGAATGTTGGGTCATGAGACCCATGTTTGTAATATCTGGCTCTTCGGAGCCTAATGAATAAATACTTTGAGTCATAGAGTTTTGTTGTGATGCCATGTTGTATTTGCACAGATCGAGCATATTGTGTGTATGTTATTGAAATGCTTGTTATGTGTGGGATCCGACAATCTAGTTGTTTATCCTTGGTAACCTCTCTTATGGGGAAATGTAGTCTGGTGTTTCCACTAAGCCTTGGTAGTCTGCTATAGCCCGGTTTACCGGAGTCCTGCTAGCCCAGCACTACTGCTCCGGAACACTTGACTGGCCGGCATGTGATTCACTTCGTTCCTGTGTCTGTCCCTTCGGGGAAATGTCACGCGGTGACATCCGGAGTCCTGCCTAGCCTGCTACAGCCCGGTTCACCTGAGTCCTGTTAGCCCAGTGCTACAGCCCGGATTCGCACACTGCTGACCGACATGCTCGATGTTGATTCATGTATGCCTGTCCCCATAAGTTAGTGCCACTTTGGGTTCACGACTAGTCATGTCGGCCCGGGTTCTCTGTCATATGGATGCTAGCGACACTATCATGTACGTGAGCCGAAAGGTGCAAACGGTCCCGGGCCATGGTAAGGAGACACCCGTGGGAATACCGTGCGTGAGGCCGCAAAGTGGTATGAGGTGTTACCGGCTAGATCGATGTGACTTGGAATTGGGGTCCTGACAGCTTTGGTATCAGAGCCTGACTGCCTGTAGGATTACCAAGCCAAGCCGGTTGAAGTTGAGTCTAGAAATGCTTTAGTTATATAAGGGAATTGATTGTGGATGGGAACGTAAGGCCTTTTTACTCCTTTACCTTATGCCCTTCTGATCTGAGTCAACCTCTTCTTTTCTACGGGGATTAAGAACTAGGCTTCTCTTCTATCTCTCAGGATGACGTGTTACTAAACCGTAGTTTCCTAGGATTGTTGAGTTCAAGCCTCAGTTCAGTTCCTACTACTTCCATATGTTCATAGCTGGCCTCAGAACCTCGATATTGTGATGTTGAGTGGTTATGCCACCATTTTTCAGGATGTCTCAAATCATTTTGAGCATTTACAGCCGTTATGCTGTTCGAGTCATCCCAGGTTTCTAAATAGTGCAATGCACTTGAAAATCTTTCCTCCATGTTCCCATTGTATTTTTGGGCCAGATTAAGCACACTAATCGGTGTGTTGAGGTACTCCGTTGCCTTGACGTGTATGTCGAAGTTAGTATTATGACCCTAGGTGTCCTCGAGAATTTAGCAATGCTTTCGCATCCCCAGTGTGATGATTCTCGCCATCATTCTTGAAAGGATCTCATGATGCCATTTAGTTAGTAGGCCTTTTATTTCTGGGTTTTGAACCCGAGATTCACCCTACTTACTTCATGTTGATAGTGTTTGCTCGTTCCTTTAGGTTATTAGTAACCTTTGCATTAGTCCTCGAGGTCTGTGGTATTTCCTTCTTCCAAATACTATGAACTGCTTATGGCAGAAGTTCTTTTGAACCAAAATATCACAACCAGAGTGCTCTTGATGAGTTCTCCATTTTACATTGTGAATCTGCCAGTCCTACCTCTTTGCATGGGTTATCCGGAAGAAACCTATTGAACTTGGTTCGACATACTAATCTATGCATCCACAACTCAGAAAGATATATGTCCCCTTGAGTTGTCCCTCTTCCTTTGTATTCCGACCATCGTCTATCAAATGATAGTCAGGAGTAGGTGTGCACACATGTTCATCGTTGCCTTTTACTCTTGAGGTCCGTCCAACCATTCTATTCCGGAATGACTAGGAGAAAAAAACTCCAGTACCTTGTCCACATCTAGGATTGGGTCAAAGTAGTTGTATCCCGCAGATCAAAATGCCAATCCAATTTTTTTTCTGTTCTACTGCAGAGTACCACCCTCTTTCATAACAAGAGTATTGTGAGAATTACACATAACCTCAAATGAATTCTTGACGCAGTGATACTTCTTGCCATCATTGTTCATTCCTTGGTTCCCATGTTATTGTAACTGGAATGCCGACAAGTGAATCGTGATGTGTGAAATCAATACTCCTAGAAGCCTTGTTGCTTGGTAGTTAAAGGACAATAATTTCATTCTTAGCGCGTTGGTTCTTAAATCATCATTCTAAGACTGATTGTGCTACCTAGTCTTTATTTCCTAGTGCATTCTTCGATCAATGAGTTAGGATTACGTCAATCCCTCGCTCTTTTGATCATATCGTCTTGCTCTGAAAAGCAAGATTGTTCTCGAGCTTAGTAACATATCGGTGGTTTGTGATTTTCGGAATATCTTCTCGAAAGTATTACCAGGTTGTCACCTTACCGCTATGTCGAGTTCATGATCAAGTTGGTTTCTTATAAACCATCCATTCTCCAAGAATATATGTTGGTTACCCCCTGAGCTAGTTGGTTAAGCTAAACCATAACATGGAGAGCTAGAAGATAAAAGCTTGCGAGCTTAATTCATTTCAAGGGATATATCTGTGTGTGTTGAAGATAGATGATATCTTCATTGATTGGTCCCTGTGATCAGTTGTTGGACCTATTGTCGTATCAAAAACTTTGATTTGAGTACGGGCTATCATCAAATCAAATCAGAACCAACGATGTTCATAATGTTATCTTACTCGTGGTTGATCCCTCGAGCATACACCATTATATCTTTTGGGTCTGACCAATGTTATCACTTGTCCACATAATTATGGGATTCCATCTCCATGGAAACCTAGATGAATTGTTGTTGAGCCCATCAGCAACACTGCTACCTTCTCCATGATTCGTGTTGAACATCCAGCTAGTATTGGAAACCTTATAAGCATTATCTTCATGTTCCATTCATGAAGCATATGTTCGGATGAAAGAAGTGACTTCCTCTAATTCATGTGCATTTAATGCAAGTTGCCGCCGTGAATTCGAGAAAGTCAATGTTGCTTTCTCTAGAATCATCCCAAATCGGTCATGCATACGTGCGAAGTATTCTGTGGTTTGGAGACTTGCAACCTTCATTCTATATGTATCCCTAGCACATCAAGCCACTGATTGATTTGTTCAAGGAGAAGATGTCTCTTCTTAAGAGCAAGACTTATGCAAAGGCTTCGAAATCCTTGATGATGGTTCCCGACTAGAACTCGATAGTGTTTTATTATAAGACTACTATGTGGTCATTCTTCTCTTGGACAACATGCTCACATGTGTGTAGCAGAACCAGCTCATGTTTTGGAGCTTGCTATCGTAGTTCATCTCCCGAGAGTCTCGCAACGTTATCTCGTCGACTTGTGTTGCAACCTTTCTTTTCTAGACATGTTGTCTGAAAAAAATCATGTTACCAGTCAGATCTGAATCTCAGGCAGATATGATGGCTGGAACATTTCCAAGATCTATGATGTAGGTCCCGACGAGGTTGATGTTCTGGATGACACACCTAGTCGGAAGATCTATTACGGTAGTATCTTGAATGAGCAATTCGACCATCTTATCCATTAGGATTTGGTATGACTTATTCCACAAGTTGTTCCTTATGGATTTTTGTGTTCCCGAAGTCCGACCTTTACTTGATGGCCATGTTGATGCTTTTAAGCATTGACCGTGGTACATAGTACATCAAGGAGAACATTAGAAGCGGAGTGCTAAATGTCTCTCGGTCGATCATCCAGATTTTGATTCCTTGGCCTCGCCAAGGTGAACTATGAGAAGGTGTTATCTTCCTTTGCATCTGCATCCTCCACCACTATTCATCATGGTAGTATGTTGTGTTGCCAGGATCCTTGACACGGATATTGGTAAAACTTGATGAACATGGAAATGCTCAAGTTCTTGAGAGCATGCGCAAGCACTAGGACCTATTGTCGGCATTAATTGGGATCCGCTCTTAGTTTCTTCGATTATGCCATCACCTTTCTAACAGCGAAATCACTTTCTACTGTTGAGTTTCTCCCCAGTTACTAGAATCATTCCCAGTAGTTGCATTTTGTTCCTAGCTTGCACCGCCATTTTGCCATTCAACCTTGGACTACCCTTCTCGACAATTTCTGGTCAGGATCACCTTCAAAAGTGGTCCTATCATGGGTCCCATCCATTTCCGGTGATAAGCAAAAATCACTCATTACGTTGTCTTCCACAAGGTAGTCCACATCATCCATTCTAGTCTGAGTATGCCATCCTTTTCCGACTCCTTCAAATGATCGATTGTGATTGCCTTAGGCTAGTATAAAGAGTTTCAATGATATTTGTATCAAAAGTAATTCTTTTTGCCACTTAAGGGGATAATTCTACGAGTCACCTTCCTTAAGGTATCACGTTACGAAATCATGGCATATATTTCCTTGCTACTTTGAAATTCATGCTCCATCTTATTCAAGTGGGGGATTGTAGCCTGCCACATTGATACCTCGTCAATTGTTTCTTTCCTCCCCACTCGATATGTGTTTTGTGTCTCAGCTTGAAAGATGTTCCCACATCTCACCCCATAAGTTGATCGTGAGTTGTTCGATCTTCGAGAAGAACGATTTTGGTAGAGTCTCTTTCCATCATCATCATGTTGGATGAAGATCTCGAAAGCAAAGACGTCAAGATCAATTGGAGTAGTGAATCAACAGCTCCGAGAAGGGCAATTCAATCATGAAGATCGTGTCGGCTTTGTCTCCCCTCTGTCTTCTTACCTCACGTCTTGAATCTTGGGACGAGATTCTTGTTTAGTGGGGATGAGTTGTCACAGCCCTAGAATTGTTGCAATAGTTGCATAAGAGAGCATCCATGCATCATGTCTAAATTCTGAAAGTTGAATTGAGATTAGTTGAAACCCTCAAAAGTCACTTCAGAAATAATCAACATTAAAATCTTTTCAAATGGTTCCAAGAAAATGTTCATGTTTCTCTTTGAAAATATTGCCTAGAACTAAAATTCAAACCAATATTTTCAGGAGCTCATAAATATTTATTTTGGGCATTTGGAATTAATTCAATAATTATTTGCATTGGATTTATATTTCAAATATTTCAAATATTTTCCAATAATTCTGGAAATTGTTGTGGGGCTTTATATTAATGTCACTAGTCCATACAGCAACTTACAGAAGCTCAGTAAATGATTTGGGTAAAAATCAAATCAAAATAGATTTAAAGAAAATAGGAAATAGAAAATAAAAGAGAGAGAGGGAATCGTACCTGGCCTCACCTGTGCAGCGCACCAACCGGCCCAACACTGTAGCTAGCTGGCCCAACCCATCTCTACCTCCCCTGTCGTCTTCCTCCTCTTGCTAGGAGGACGAAGGGCGTGTGCCCGACGCGCAGGTGCATGTGCCGGCCACCTCCTGCTTGCCTACTCGCCGCTGAACGTCTCTGGGAGACGCCACGCATCCCCTGACCCCTCTCATTCTTCCCCGTGGCCCTCCTCTCCTCTGCTCTCGCTCTCTCTTCTGAAGCCGAGCGGAGCCGTCGCCGTTGCTCGTCGTTGCCATGGCCACCGCCTTCCCCTTGACCCCTCGTCATGCCTGCGAGCTCTGTCTCGACGTCCCTGACCCCCTCGACGAGCCACGAGGCCCTGGACGCGCTGCAACGCCGCCACCGCTACCGTTTCCTTCGTTGGCCACCGGAGATCTTCGCTGTCGATTCGCCGCCTCCCGAGCTTCCTCGAGCCCGCTTCGATGCCTGCTGCAACCGCTGTGAGCTGCTGCTCCTCTTCCCCTCTCCGTTTTCTCGTTTGCACGCCGTAGCTGCCGTTTCGCCGATGACCAAAACCCATCGCCGCCCGGCTTTGTCGCCACCGTGACCCGAGCTCGAACCACCCGCGCCCTTGCACCGCATCGCGCTCCTGGTGCCTCCAGCAGGCCGCCTAACCCCTCTACACGCTCGCCTGCTTGCTCTAGCGCCACGCTCGCACGAAGTCGAGCTCCGGCCGCCGCGGATGACCCCGCCGCGGTCGTCTCCGGGCACCCCAGCTCCGGCCGTCTGCTCCATCAGCTGCGCACGAGCAGCAGCTCTTCGTAGAGCCTCCCCACGTCCAAAACCATCGCCTGTGGGCGATTTTCGAAGCCCTCCGCCGTCTCTGTCATCACCGGCGACGAGCCATGGACCAGGTCCGGCGGGTTTGACCCCGCTGACGTGGGTTTGACCTTCCCCCTTGTGTCACTGACGCGTGGGCCACCCCCCTGACACTTTTAGTTAGTATTAGTTTAACACTAATTAACCTAGGTTAGTTAGCTAGTTAGTCGCTGACTAGTGGGCCCGGCCCCATAAACAGTTTAGTTAGAATTAACTTAAGGCTAATTAACATGGTTAATTAGTTGTGCCACTGACCAGTGGGACCCACTGGTAAGGTTTGACCTGGACGACCCCGCTGACCTGCTGACATCAATGTGGCGTAGTGCTGACGCAATAATTCCTTTCTAGAATTTAAATAAATCTTAAATGATTTATCATTTTCAGAAAATGCCCAAAACTTCTAAAAATCATATAAAATCAACCGTAGCTCAGAATGAAATAATTTATATATGAAAAACTATCACAAAAATTCAAGGAATCCATCTGTACCATTTTCATGCATGTTTGAACAATGTTTGTCCTCTGTTTTGGACAAAACAAATAAAGGTCATTTAAATAATCATATATGGAGTTGGAATTTGAATCATGTATTCCAACCAACTTCATTTAAATCATAGCTAGATGCATTAGCTCAAATCACAGCATATTGCCATGTCATGATCATGCATCATATTATGGCATTGCATTGATTGTGTTCTTTCTCAGTTGCTGGTGATTGTCCCCTCTCGATAGACGTGCTTCCGATGATGAGTTTGATGACACCGATGAAGAGCTATATTATCTTCAGAAATGCCAGGCAAGCAAAACCCCCTTGTTCATTCCGATACAATCCCACTCTCTCGCTCCTGCTCTCTTTTACCGCATTAGGACAACAACACTTCAACTGTTACATGCTGCGGTAGTTGAACCCCTTTCCTCTGCATGACCTTTCATTGCCACAGTAAATAGATGAAACCCACTAGCATGAGTAGGAGTTGTTTGAGCCCTGATGTGCCTACTCATTCATGCTTGTTTGTCATACCTGCTATTGCTTAGAGTTGTGTCAGGTCTGATTCATCGGGGATGAATTGGGAAGTTGTGAACATGTCCTACTGTTGAGAGCTAAGTGTGTGAACACGATTTGGTAAAGGTAGCGGTGAGAGGCCATGTAGGAGTACATGGTGGGTTGTCTCATTGCATCCGTTCTCAGGAACTGGGTTCTGTGTTTGTGATCCATGAATAGTTACTACCACACATTGGGTTTCGGTAACTCGACCCCTCTCGACTTATTAATCAATTTGATCTCTGTCCAGGAGTTGCAACTAGTTTCTAGTGTTTGTAGGTTGTGTTAGTAGTCTACCAAGTGGCACCCGGTACAGGTGGGCTTGGGACAGACAAGGCACAGTGGCCCGGTGTACCAAGTGGCACCCGGATGGTGGGCTTGGGAACCCTATACACATTGTTTGGGGCCGTGAGCGACACCCCGGCCGGATCTCCTTGCGGATGGAACCCGAATAGGCGATAAACCTGGACGAGAGACTTGTGTGGTTAGTCAGGTCGTGGCCGACACCCTCGCCAGGCTTCCGCTCGAAGGTTGCCGAGATACATGACGTGTACATGGTGATAAGTGGTGAGAGCGTGTGTGAAGAAGTACACCCCCGCAGGGTTATCATTATCTATTCGAATAGTCAAATTCCTCGGATATGGAAACTTGGACCCCTTGCATACTTCATAGACAAGTGAAAGTGGATACTCTAAAATGCGCAAGATAAGCACGAGTGCTATGGATGGCGTTCTCGTAGGGAGACGGGAGCGGATCCATAGTGGTGTATTGATATGGTGAATATGTGGACTCATGTGTGCCACCTCAAAAGGGTTACTTGCAGTCGTAGTTCAGGATAGCCACCGAGTCAAAGCTGGCTTGCTGCAGTTAAACTCCACCACCCCTTTGTTGATACCGATGTATATGTAGATAGTTCTGATGTAAGTCTTGCTGGGTACATTTCTACTCACGTTTGCTTAATTTATGTTTTGCAGAGAGAATTCGGTCTCGCTAGTAGTTCCATGTGGACTTCGAGGTTTAGCTTGATACCTCAGCTACGATCTTGTGCCCTCGGCAGGATCTGGTAGATAGTCAGGCTTCTCAGCCTTTTTCATATGTAGAAGTCTGTACTCAGACATGTTAAGCTTCCGCATGTGCTTTGACTTGTATGCTCTGAATGTTGGGTCATGAGACCCATGTTTGTAATATCTGGCTCTTCGGAACCTAATGAATAAATACTTTGAGTCGTAGAGTTTTGTTGTGATGCCATGTTGTATTTGCACATATCGAGCATATTGTGTGTATGTTATTGAAATGCTTGGTATGTGTGGGATCCGACAATCTAGTTGTTTATCCTTGGTAGCCTCTCTTATGGGGAAATGTAGTCTGGTGTTTCCACTAAGCCTTGGTAGTCTGCTATAGCCCGGTTTACCGGAGTCCTGCTAGCCCAGCACTACTGCTCCGGAACACTTGACTGGCTGGCATGTGATTCACTTCGTTCTTGTGTCTGTCCCTTCGGGGGAATGTCACGCGGTGACATCCGAAGTCCTGCCTAGCCTGCTACAGCCTGGTTCACCGGAGTCCTGTTAGCCCAGTGCTATAGCCCGGATTCACACGCTGCTGACCGACATGCTCGATGTTGATTCATGTATGCCTGTCCTCGTAAGTTAGTGCCACTTTGGGTTCACGACTAGTCATGTCGGCCCGGGTTCTCTGTCATATGGATGCTAGCGACACTATCATATACGTGAGCCGAAAGGTGCAAACGGTCTCGGGCCATGGTAAGGCGACACCCGTGGGAATACCGTGCGTGAGGCCGCAAAGTGATATGAGGTGTTACCGGCTAGATTGATGTGATTTGGAATCGGGGTCCTGACATAATATAATAGCATGGAGCAATCAAAAATTATAGATACGTTGGAGACGTATGAATGCATAACTGTACGTGTATGCTTGTGACTCCGGAGGTATATAAGATGAGACAATAACGTTCTCTTTGAAGAAGTCTGTAATTAATCATGTAAATGTGTTGCCATGATCATGTGATGCTCTCAGGATGCATGTACTGAGGCCATGTTGGGTGTCGTCATTGTCCCATGTAGGATCAGTTATTTCCTGCACAGAAAAAATGTATGTGAATGAACCGTAAGAGGACAATATATGATATCATTGTAACATGTTTAAAAATGTAAACATTCTGGGGGTTCATTGGGTTTGGATGCTCTTTCCACCAAACTTGAGTCCCCCTATTAGCACTAGCTATTTGATGAAGCATTATGGGGGCATAAGAATAGGCCTCATAGGTTCCATAGAACCTCTGGAATATCTTTTCTTTCATATGCCTAACCTTGTTGTAGCTGATAGGGAAGCCAATCTGATCTGCTGCCATTTTCTGCAAAGCCGTAATACTAACATTGAGACTTTCCTGCACAATCGTTTCCATCTGTTGTGACACATATCTTGCAATCACATTGCGGTGATCTGAAAGAGTCCTAGTTTGCTCACAGTTATGCTCCACTATTTTTGTGATATGCCATGGCTGACATTCCCAGGCTTCAGTTTAGCGAGAACTCTTCCGCGACAACCCTCCCCGGAATGGATGCACATGAACTTCAACTCTTTTTTATCAAACTGCATCACTCTATGTTGGCGGTGGAGGGTGATTGCATAGCTATCTCACTACTGGAATCAGGATCTTTGTCGTCAGCCAGTTCTTTGTCGTCAGCTTACAAAAAACTGACGGCAAAGAATAGGCTGATGGCAAAGATCATATTTGCCGTCAACCAACTCTTTGTCGTCAGCCAACTCTTTGCCGTCTGCTAGCTGACGGCATAGAAGCTTTGTCGTCTGCTAGCAGACAGCAAAGAGGGATGTTGGCCCACTAACGAGCACAACCTAACGACCCCCCTCTTTGCCGTCTGCTAGCAAACGGCAAAGAAAGTAACCAACCTAACGGTCATTCCCCCCTGGCCCCACCCCACTAGATAGGCTCTTTGCCGTCTGCTAGCAAACAGCAAAGCTTCTATGTCATCTGCTAGCAGACGGCGACCTATACCTAAAACGGTCAGCACCCCACCCCACGCCCCTCTCTCTTTCCCCTCACCTCACCCGCGCCGCCCCCGTAACCCGAGCCGCCGGTGGCCCGCGCCACCCCCGGAGCCCGAGGTGCCGCCGTCCAGCACCGCCCG
>NC_041388.1:449669902-449672579 GCF_002162155.2 Triticum dicoccoides | reverse complement strand
CCCTTCCCCCGGAGCCCGAGGCACCGTCGTCCAGCCCCGCCCCCTCCCCGTGGCCTCCCTCCACGGGCCGACCTCGCCGGAGGTGAGTTCTTGTGTTTTTTCTGTTTTTTAGATTTAGTTTAGGTTAGGTTAGTTTAGGTTAGTTTAGTTTGGTTTAGGTTAGTTTAGTTTAAGTTAGGTTAGGTTAGATTTAGTTTAGGTTAGGTTAGGTTTTTTCTGTTTTTTAAGAATAAACAAGAAAGATGAAAAAAAAAGTAAAAGAAGTAAAATAAGAAGAGGAAGAAGCAGAATAAGATGAAAAAAAGAACAATAAGTAGAATAAGAAGAAGAAGAATAAGAAAGAAGAAGATGAAAAAAAGTAGAAGAAGAAGATAAAAGAAGTAGGAAAGTAGAAAAATAGGGTCGCCGAGGGTCGAGGGTCGCCGAGTGGTCGAGGGGTCGAGGATCGAGGTGAAAAGGAGTCGAGGGTCGAGGGGTCAAGGATCGAGGTGTCGAGGGGAAAAGCGGAAAAGGGGTCGATGGTCGAGGGGTCGAGGATCGAGGGTCGCTGAGGGGTCGTGGAGTTGCCATCCCGACCGCGAAACAACACCCCGACCCCGACACGACACCCCGATCCCGACACAGCACCCCGACCCCGACACGGCACCGTGATACGTCTCCAATGTATCTACTTTTCCTAACGCGTTTCCTGTTGCTTTGGACTCTAATTTGCATAATTTGAATGAAACTAACCCCGTACTGACGTTGTTTTAGCAGAACTACCATGGTGTTGTTTTTGTGCAGAAATAATAGTTCTCGGAATGAAATGAAACTTTGCGAGGAATTTTTATATAAATAAAGAGAATTTCTGGAGCCAAGATCCACCGGAGGGGGGCACCTGGGTGGACACAACCCACCAGGGCGCCCCCCCCTCCTAGCGTTCCCAGGTGGGTTGTCCCCACCTGGTGGCCCCGCAAACCTCAATCCTGATACTATAAAATCACATATTTGGAGGAAAAAATTAGGGAGAAAGAATTATCGTGATCCACGAGACGGAGCCGCTATCACCTCATGTTCTTCATTGGGAGGCCAGATTTGGAGTCCATTTGGGGCTCCGGAGAGGGGGATCTTCGTTCTTCGTCATCACCAACCCTTATCCATCGCCAATTCCATGATGCTCCCCACCGGGAGTGAGTAATTCCTTCGTAGGCTCGCTGGTCGGTGAGGAGTTGGATGAGATTCATCATGTAATCGAGTTAGTTTTGTTAGGGCTTGATCCCTAGTATCCATTATGTTCTAAGATTGATGTTGCTACGATTTTGCCATGCTTAATGCTTGTCACTTTGGGCCCGGTGCCATGATTTCAGATCTGAACCATTTATGTTATCATCATTATATCCATGTTCTAGATCGGATCTTGCAAGTCATAGTCACCTACTATGTGTTATGATTCGGCAACCCCGGAGTGACAGTAGTCCGGACCACTACCGGTGATGACCGTAGTTCGAGGAGTTCATGTATTCACTTTGTGTTAATGCTTTGTTTCGGTTCCCTATTAAAAGGAGGCCTTAATATCCCTTAGTTTCCAATTGGACCCCGCTGCCACGGGAGGATAGGACAAAAGATGTCATGCAAGTTCTTTCCATAAGCATGTATGACTATTTACGGAATACATGCCTACATTATATTGATGAACTAGAGCTAGTGCTGTATCGCCCTAGGTTATAACTATCTCACGATCAATATCATCCACCAAGTCACCGATCCAATGCCTATGAATTTAGCTTATATTGTTCTTGCTAAGTTACTATTGCTATTGTTACTATTGCATTTGCTACAAAATTACTGCTATCACTGTTACCGTTACCATTACTACCATCACTACTATAAAAAATATTACACTACTTTGCTACTGATCATGTTGCTGCAGATGATTAATCTCCATGTGTGGTTGAATTGACAACTCAGCTGCTAATACGTTCAAATATTCTTTGGCTCCCCTTGTGTCGAATCTATAAATTTGGGTTGAATACCCTACCCTCGAAAACTGTTGTAATCCCCTATATTGTGGGTTATCACACCCCCGACCCCGACACACCACCCCAACCCCGACACAACACCACCGATACCCCGACCCACGACACCTCCCAAAAAGGTTCTCTTCGGCCTTCCTAAGGCCGACGGAGTCATATATTTCTGAATTATGAGTTAGGTCATATATTTTTCAATTTTGTTATAAAAAACATCATATTTGTGTTGATCGGGTGGATTTAAATGTGTAGTTGTTTCGTTGCTGCGAGGGTATGGTGTTCGACGACCTCCCCGTGTGTTCGACGAGCTCCGCCCATGCGTTCGTGGGTGAGCACAAATGACATCTCCTCCTCCCCCCTTAATTTGCTCTATTCCAGTCTTCGTGGTGATGAAACTTGCTAGCTATAGGTGTCTTCAATCATCAGTATGCGTGACCACTATGTGTCTCTCGTTCGAAAGGGTTACATCTATAAATATGCATGCATTTGCATATTTATAACCGTGTTTCTTTTGAATTGTCCAGTGTTATCCATGGACTGCCCAAGTATGTGTAGATTGGGTTCGTTTTCCCATATGCTTTGCTCCGGATCCGATGCAAAATTTCGTCACTGCCTCCCTGTTGTTCTCCGGGTACACATCCTCTCTGCTTATTGTCAAGACGTGTATT
>NC_041388.1:449616563-449669478 GCF_002162155.2 Triticum dicoccoides | reverse complement strand
CGATATTTTGCGTCGGATCCGGAGCAGAGCATGGGAAAACGAACCCAATCTACACATGCTCGGGTGAGATTAGGACCTATCTTTACCTATTCGCATCTAGGTTGCATGGACGTAATAAAAGTGACAAACTCCATTAACTGAAGGATATGGTTTGTTGTATTATGTATATATTTCTTGTGTGTCCAGTAGCTACACAATATGAGTGATCGTGCGTGGATGTACACCGGTCACACTAGTCAAGAAGACATGACTGATGAATGTTTAACAAAAACTAGTGGGTTTGTGAGAGCTGCATTTGCAAATGGCCATAGAATAAGTTGGTGCCCATGTGCCCGGTGCGACAACTATAAAAGGATGGACGAGCTTGAAATGAGTAAACACCTGCAGAAGTTTGGTTTTATGCCTGGTTATACGTCTAGACATTTCATGGTGAGTCTTCCCAACATCCTAGAGCCGAGGTGGTTCATCGTCGCACCGACGAGCATGGTACCGGGATGGAAGACATGGTGCAAAACTTTGATGATGCTCGGGACTTGGACGATGAGATGGAGGAATCTACAAAGGCCTTCAATGATATGTTAGAGTCTTCAAAACGTCCTCTCCACGAGCACACTGAGCTTTGTCAGCTGGATGCCATCTCACAAATAATGGCTCTGAAGGCTCAATTCAACTTGGGCAGAGAATGCTATGATGCGATGATGACATTATTTGGACGTTTTCTACCCAAAGGCCATGTACTACATGCAAACCTGTACCAGTCAGACAAGATCCTCCGTGCTCTTAAGATGCCCTATGAGAAGGTACATGCCTGTGAGAAAGGATGTGCCTTTTATTTAGGCTTCAGTATGAGGAATTGAACTATTGTCCCATTTGCAAGTCATCCATGTATGTTGTGGTAGACAACGGCATGGGTGAGAAGACGCAGACCAAAATCCCCGTTAATTTTCTTCGGTATATGCCAATCGTACCAAGACTTCAACATCTTTTCATGGTTGAAGAGACGGCCAGACTGATGACATGGCACAAAACAAGCAAAGAACCCAACTAGATGCAGATGGGAAGCTGATGATGGTGCACACATCGGACGGTGAAGCGTGGAAGCGCTTCGATGCATTACATGAGGAAAAAGTGGCAGATCCAAGGCATCCTCGAGTCGCCATCAGCACAGATGCGTTCAGTGTGTTTGGTCTGACGGTAGCCCAATACAGTTGTTGGCCCGTATTTGTCATTCCACTCAATCCCCCCCCCCCCAAGACAGATTATGCAAAGAAAGAACATTTTTCTGACATTGATAATTCTAGGGCCCAACTATCTGGGGAAGAATATGAATGGGTACATGCAGCCGCTGAAGGACGAATAGCAAGAAGCCTGGGATAATGGGTTAAAGACATATGACACCTTTAGCAAATAGAACTTCATAATGCATGTCTCGTACATGTACTCGACGCATGACTTGCCGGCGTATGCTCAATTCGTTGGCTGGTGTGTGCATGGAAGGTTCCCATGCCCCACATGCAAGGGAGATCTTGAGTTTCATTGGCTTCAGGCCGGTCGCAAGTTTTCTTGCTTCGACTTGCATAGACAGTTCTTGGATACTCGCCATAAGTTCAGGAAAGACAAGAAGAACTTCATCAAAGGTAGAGTTGTCAAAAACTCTGCACCACCTGTGTTGACAGTCCAAGAGACCCTGGATCAGTTAAATGCTCTCGAGCCAGATCCAAAGCGTCTAGGGTATTACAAGGGGTATAATTCGAAACATGCATGGACTCACAAGACATGCTTGTGGGATCTGCCATACTTCAAAGACCTCATTTGCCCACAGAACATCGACGTGATGCACACTGAAAAGAATATCGCCGAGGCACTTTTTGGTACATTGTTCGGCATAGACGGGAAGTCAAAGGATAATACTAAGGCTAGGGTCGATCTGGAGCCGCTATGTGATAGACCATTACAAAACATGCAACCACCGAAAGAAAGCAGAACTGGACAAAGCCAAAGGCATGGTTCAATCTTGGAAGGCCGACTATGAGGGAAATTATCTTGTGGGTGAAAATGCAGTTGATGTTCCCCGATGGGTATGCAGCGAATCTAAAGAGGGAGCGAGTCTTGAAAAATTGAATATATTTGGTCTCAAGAGTCATGATTGGCACATATGGATTGAGCGGGTTATGCTGGTGATGTTGCGTGGCTTCATCCCTGAGGATGAATGGCTAGTACTAGCAGAGCTGAGCTATTTCTTCTTTGTTCTTTGTGTGAAAGAACTATCGCCTGGCCTACTAGAAGAAATGGAAGAGTTGGCGCCGGAGTTGATGTGCAAGTTAGAGACGGTCTTTCCGTCGGGCTTCTTTAATCCAATGCAGCACTTGATTTTGCATCTGTTGGGGAACGTAGTATTTCAAAACAATTCCTACGATCACGCAAGATCTATCTAGGAGATGCATAGCAATGAGAGGGGAGACTGTGTCCACATACCCTCGTAGACCGAAAGCGGAAGTGTTTGGTAACACAGTTGATGTAGTCGAATGTCTTCGCGATCCAATCGATCCTAGCACCGAACGTACGACACCTTCGTGTTTAGCACACATTCAGCTCGATGAGGCCCCTCAAGCTCTTGATCCAGTTGAGCATGAGGGAGAGTTTCGTCAGCACGATGGCGTGTTGACGATGATGATGAAGTTACCGGTGCAGGGCTTCGCCTAAGTAATACAACGATATGACCGAGGTGTGTAACTGTGGAGGGGGGCACCACACACGGCTAAGAGAAGACTTGGTGTGTCTTTGGGGTGCCCCCCTCCCATGTATATAAAGGGGGAGGAGTGGTGGCCGGCCCAAGGGGGGCGCGCCATAGGGGGGAGTCCTACTTGGACTCCCGGTCCAAGTAGGATCCCCCCCTTTCCTATTCCCACTAGGAGAAGGAGGGAAGGAGAAGGAGGAGAGAAGGAAAGGGGGGGCAGCCCCCCAACCCTGGTCCAATTTGGTTTGGGCTTGGGGGCGCGCGCCACCACCTAGCCGCCGCCTCTTCTCTCCACTAGGGCTCATGAAGGCCCATTAACTCCCCGAGGGGTTCCGGTAACCCCCGGTACTCCAGAAAATGTCCGAACCTTTCCAAAACCATTCTGGTGTCCAAACATAACCTTCCAATATATCAATCATTATGTCTCGACCATTTCGACACTCCTCGTCATGTCTGTGATCTCATCCGGGACTTCGGACAAACTTCGGTTCATCAAATCACATAACTCATAATACAAATCATCATCCAATGTTAAGCGTGCGGACCCTACGGGTTCGAGAACTATGTAGACATGACCGAGACACATCTCCAGTCAATAACCAATAGCGGAACCTGGATGCTCATATTGGCTCCTACATATTCTACGAAGATCTTAATCGGTCAAACTGCATAACAACATACGTTGTTGCCTTTGTCATCGGTGTGTTACTTGCCCGAGATTCGATCGTCGGTATCCTCATACCTAGTTCAATCTCGTTACCAGCAAGTCTCTTTACTCGTTCTGTAATGCATCATCATGTGACTAACTCTTTAGACACTCTGCTTGCAAGGTTCATAGTGATGTGCATTACCGAGAGGGCCGAGAGATACCTCTCTGATACACGGAGTGACAAATTCTAATCTCGATCTATGCCAAATCAACAAACACATCAGAGACACCTGTAGAGCGTCTTTATAATCACCCGGTTACATTGTGACGTTTGATAGCACACAAGGTGTTCCTCCGGTATTCGGGAGTTGCATAATCTCATAGTCAGAGGAACATGTATAAGTCATGATGAAAGCAATAGCAATAAAACTAAACGATCATTATGCTAAGCTAATGGATGGGTCTTGTCCATCACATCATTCTCTAATGATGTGATCCTATTCATCAAATGACAACACATGTCTATGGTCAGGAAACTTAACCATCTTTGATTAACAAGCTAGTCTAGTAGAGGCATACTAGGGACACTATGTTTGTCTATGTATTCACACATGTACTAAGTTTCCGGTTAATACAATTCTAGCATGAATAATAAACAGTTATCATGATATAAGGAAATATAAATAACAACTTTTTATTGCCTCTAGGGCATATTTCCTTCAGCATCTACCGGCCGAGGCAAGATTGGGGGGCCCGTGCAAAATCGTTGGTGGTACGCAACTAAGAGGATGCAGAAGACGCTTCAAGAAAAATGTAAAAATAAACGTAGAATTGAAGCATCGATGGCCGATGCATTCATTACTAAGGAGGCAGAAAACTTCGTGACAGAACACTACAAAGCCAAATATCGTCATTTGCATAATCCGAAGCCTTGGTACAATGCTGGCGACCCAAAAAAGGGTGAATCCAAACTCAGCCTATTCAAAGGGGATCTCACGCTAGCCGGTGCTTCTAATTCCTTAACATTGGATATTGAAGAATGGCGGACCATGTCGTTGTATATCTTCAACAACCTAATAGAAGTGCAGCCGTACATCGAGTAAGTTCTCAGTATATTGTTTTGCAACTTCTAATTCCTTTGAACTGCTCTTATTCTTGGATAAATTTGATACAGTCGATATGTCGCCAAATTATTGTATGGAGCGGTGATCCAAAAGGATTTCGTCGAAGAGTATGAGCTTCTAGCAAAGCATGGAGGCATCTATCCCGGTTTCGCCTCTTGGTTCAAACAAATGGTAATTTCCATTAGACCATTTCGTTTCTTCGTCTAATTTGCTGCTAATGCAACAACACTTCCGTATTAAACTTGTAGGCTAATTCAGAGTTTATGAACGCCGATTTGAGACAAGTCACTAATGGTTTTGCCTTTAAGGTCCGTTCATTTGACAAATACGACATCAACGGGTATCGCTTTCGTACCTATGGCAACGAGCTATCTATGGCCGACCGAAAGTCTACAAATTTTTGTGTCTCTGCTATCGGCGAAGGAGATACCGAGTATTATGGAAGAGTTGAAGTTATGAACTTCAATTCTATGGTGCAAATCCACGAAACGTCGTAGTCTTCAAATGTTATTGGTTCCAGCCAAAGGAGACTAGAAGGACTCATGAACATATAGGGCTAGTGGAAATCAAACAAAGCACCCATTTGGATGTTCCCGATGTCTATATTGTGGCTCAACAGGTAACCCAAGTTTTTTATCTACCGTGGGCCTATCAAAGTGATCCAAATCTCAATGGTTGGGATGTCGTTTATGAGGTGTCGCCACGTGTTAGACCACCTCCCCCAATGAAGAGGATTAACCTCACATTAACCCAGACACATATGAAGGAGAATTCTTCCAAGAAACACGTCTTTCCAAAAAATGTTTAAAGAACCGCTCTACTTCACCCTAGAACATTGAAGTAGACAGCGACAATGAATCAGACTTAACCCTTGAGCCAAAACAAGAAGAGCTGGAACTAGAAGAGGTTATTGATGCGGATGACCTTTCAATGCTTGACCGATTACGTAAAGGAGGCCTTCCACATGTTGATGCATTTATTGATGATGCTGATGAGCACGTCATTACTGATAGTGATGATGATAATGCATTTATTGATCCCAGAGCATATATAGACAATGAAGAGTAATATTAGTAATGTCAGGTATTCAATTATTTATTATGTTCATGATGATGATACACTTAAAAAATTTATTATGTTTATGGTGTACTAATTTCGTTTACTCTTTGTCATTGCAGGTGTTGACAGATGATGGGCGCGGGTCGAGAGCACTCTGAGCCTCCTTCCTTGACGTGTGCTGGGAGGGATGCTTCCATTCCACCCCAGCACCTCCAAAGAGCACTGCTAGACAGTATGCAGACACCACCGGCAGGCGCTTCTTCTTCGGCTGGGAGAGGCCGGGGGAAGATGAAGAGGGGTGCTAGAGGTGGACGTGGCGGCGGGAGAGGTAGGAAGGTTACTACGCCTTCCTCACCGCCACCCACAACTGATTCTCCCACCCACAGGACTGCTTCGTCTGAGGTAGACCCGTCTGACATAGACCCGTCTTGGAGTCTGGTCCACGAGCCTTGGACCGATGAGCCTCGGGTCGCCGAGCCTTCGTCCTACGAGACTCAGGTCCTAGAGTCTTCGTCCCACGAGACTCCAGTCCCAGAGTCTTCGTCCCATGTGACTCCGGAGGCTAGTGGCCATGCTGATGGTGGCGAGGACAGCTTTTCTGAGGATAGCTATAGCGAGGGCGAGCTGGTTGAGGGGGGCAAGATCTACTGGCGTGGTGGTACAAAGCTCCCGCAAGTGTCGACAACCTGCGATCAGAGGTGGTTGATTGTGGCTAATGGGGAGAAGTAAGTGCATTTACTCGTTTTTAACCTTTTGCCTTCACGTTTCTTAAAATTAATCTCTAATGTGTTGGCCTTGTCATACTGCAGGGGTTGGAAACATGCCCCTGGTGTCCGCAGGCCCAACCAGGTCCTTGGTGTGCTTTGCCGGCAGAACTTCCCGGGGTGGGTCAAGTTGCCTGGTGAGGGTCAGGTTCCACGACTACCACTGAGCTAGAAGTTGTACTTGGCTGCCCCGGCCCCGCCGCAGGAGAGGGTCGATGGTGTCTTGTGCGAGATGGTGGTTGACATTGTGATCCGGATGTTTTGGGTAATTCCTCATTTACAGAATAAAAAATCAACAGTGCCTAGTGATTGTACTAATCAGTGTTGTCTTGTTTGATTGAAGACCTTCTACAGGTGTCTTGAGGACCATGAGGAGGCTGCGACTATGGTTGTCGAAGCCGAGTGCAAGCGCCTACTTCAAAACTTATTGCACGAGGCTCGGGTGCAGGCTGTTCTAGACTACTATGCCTCGACTGGTATTAAGAGGTCCAAGACAAAGTGTCGCGTCAAGTTTCTGAGTAAGGAGAAGTGCATGAAGGTATTTCCTATTCTTAAGGCCTTGTACTTAGTTTTCTTGATTCGATTCGTAGGCGTAGGCGCGTAGCACTAAAATTTCTCTTGACTAACTTAGGTGCCCCCGAGATGGTGCGCGGATAGGATGGACTGTTGGGAAGCGTTGGTGGATGAGTGGTGCTCTCCCTAATGGCTAGCCGTCCACAATAAGCCCAAGGATAAGCGTGCCCAAATGCAAGGTGTGCCACACCATCAAGGGAGCTCCAGCATGTTTGAGTACGGGGATAACTGGGTATGTGGTTTGCTTCATGATTCGTGCAATTTCATTCTTCATGCTAGCTTGAGCCCATAACTAATATTTTGTTCCTCTCTTTTAGGCGTGACACAACAAGGAGGTGCTAGGGGTGTTCGACCTCTATGCCATGGCCCATACTGCCCCGTACAAGAAGGCCAAGGCATTCTCTGAGTCTGAGCTCGATCATCCAAGGAGCTTCAAAAACATCTCCTCCCACCACAAGCTCGTGAGGTACAGAGAAGAGGGGAATACGAGGAAAGGGGAGGACTTCAACCCGAGCCAGAGTTGTTTTGATCCAGAGTTGGTGATGATATCTAGTGGCGGCAGGTCCCATGGCTCGGTAGCCATTGGGGATGGACTGATACATTGTCCTAGAGCTCTCCCAGAGATCAAGAAGTGCCAGACGAGCTCCGATCCTGAGATAAGGCCTCGTGCACGGCCAATGAATGTCAAGACCCCGATTCTAAGTCACACCGATCTAGCCTGTAACACCTCATATCACTTTGCGGCCTCACGCACGGTATTCCCACGGGTGTCGCCTTACCATGGCCCGGGACCGTTTGCGCCTTTTGGCTCACGTATATGATAGTGTCGCTAGCATCCATATGACAGAGAACCCGGGCCGACATGACTAGTTGTGAACCCAAAGTGGCACTAACTTACGGGGACAGGCATACATGAATCAACATCGAGCATGTCGGTCAGCAGCGTGTGAATACGGGCTGTAGCACTGGGCTAACAGGACCCCAGGAACCCGGGCTGTAGCAGGATAGGCAGGACTCCGGATGTCACCGCATGACATTTCCCCGAAGGGACAGACACAGGAATGAAGTGAATCACATGCTGGCCAATCAAGTGTTCCGGAGCAGTAGTGCTGGGCTAGCAGGACTCCGGTGAACCGGGCTGTAGCGGACTACTATGGCTCATGGAAGCATAAGACTACATTTCCACATAAGAGAGGCTACCAAGGATAAACAACTAGGTTGTCGGATCCCACACATACCAAGCATTTCAATCATACACACAATATGCTCAATATGTGCAATACAACATGGCATCACAACAAGACTCTACGACTCAGAGTATTATTCATTAGGCTCCGAAGAGCGAGATATTACAAACATGGGTCTCATGACCCAACATTCAGAGCATACAAGTCAAAGCACATGCAGAAGCTTAACTTGTCTGAGTAAAGACAACTAAAAATGAAGAAGGCTGAGGAACCTGACTATGTACCAGACCCTCCCAAGGGTACAAGATCGTAGCTGAGGTAACAAGCTAAACGTCGAAGTCCACGTGGAACTACTAGCGAGACTGAAGTCTCTCTACAAAACATAAAATAAGCAAATGTGAGTACAAATGTACCCGGCAAGACTTACATCAGAACTAACTACATATGCACCGGTATCAACAAAGAGGATGGTGGAGTTTAACTGCAGCAAGCCCGCTTTGACTCAGTGGCTAACCTGAACTATGACTGCAAGTAACTCTTTTGAGGTGGCACACACAAGTCCACAAATTCACCATACCAATACACCACTATGGATCTGCTCCCGTCTCCCTGCTAGAACGCCATCCATAGCACTCACGCTTATCTTGCGAGTTTTAGAGTATCCACTTTCACTTGTCTATGAACTATGCAAGGGGTCCAAGTTTCCATATCCGAGGAATCTGGCTATTCGAATAGATAATGATAACCCTGCAAGGGTGTACTTCTTCACACACGCTCTCGCCACTTACCACCATGTACACATCGTGTATCTCGGCAACCTTCAAGCGGAAGCCTGGCGAGGGAGTCGGCCACAACCTGACTAACCAACAAGTCTCTAGTCTAGGTTTATCACCTATTTGGGTTCCATCCGCAAATAGATCCGGCCGGGGTGTCGCTCACGGCCCCAAACGATGTGAGCAGGGTTCCCAAGCCCACCATCCGGGTGCCACTTGGTACACCGTGCCACTGTGCCTAGTTTGTCCCAAGCCGACCTGTACCGGGTGCCACTTGGTAGACTACTAACACTACCTACAAACACCAGAAACTAGTTGCAACTCTTGGACAGAGATCAGGTTGATTAATAAGTCGAGAGAGCTTGGAGCGCCCAGAGCCCAATGTGTGGTAGTAACTGTTCATGGATCACAAACATAGAACTCAGTTCCTCAGGATGGCTGCAATGAGACAACCCACCATGTACTCCTACATGGCCTCTCACCGCTACCTTTACCAAATCATGTTCACACACTTATCTCACACACAGTAGGACATGTTCAACACCATTCCAATTCATTCCCGATGAATCATACCTGACACAACTCTAAGCAATAGCAGGCATGACAAACAAGCATGAATGAGTAGGCAAATCAGGGCTCAAACAACTCCTACTCATGCTAGTGGGTTTCATCTATTTACTGTGGCAATGACAGGTCATGCAGAGGAAAGGTGTTCAACTACCGCATCATGTAACAGTTGAATCATTGTTGTCCTAATGCAGTAAAAGAGAGCAGGAGCGAGAGAGTGGGATTGTATCGGAATGAACAAGGGGGTTTTGCTTGCCTGGCACTTCTGAAGATAACATAGTTCTTCATCAGTGTCAACGATCACAGCGTCGGAGCAGCGTCTACCGAGAGGGGACAATTACCGACAAACAAGGAAGAGCACAATCAATGCAATGCACAATATGATGCATGATCATGACCATATGTTGTGATTTGAGCTAATGCAACTAGTAACAAAAGTTTGGGTTGATTTGAACTCAAGGTTCAAATTCAAATTCAAACTATGAATTCAAATAGTGCATTATCATGTTTTGGACTAAACATTGAGGTTAAGTTGCTCAAACATGCATGAATATGATACATATGGATAGATTGGATTTTTCTGATCATTTTTCATATATAAATTATTTCATTTGGAGTTACGGTTGATTTTCTATGATTTTTAGAAGCTTTGCTAATTTTCTGGAATTTCCTGAATAAACTTAAATCCAGAAAATAATTTATAGCGTCAGCATTACGTCATGCTGACCTCGGCAGGTCAATAGGCGCCGCCCAGGTCAAACCTGACCTGTGGGGCCTGCTGGTCAGTGACTAAGGGCTGGTTAGGGTCACAGACAGGTGGGGCCCAGTCAATGGCCATGTCAGCATGGTCAATGCTGACGCGTGGGGCCACTGTGATTAGTTAATACTAAACAGAACTAATCTAAGTTTAATTAGTCAGTGGGGCCCTGCTGTCAGTGTCACTAGGTGTCGACTAAGCATGTCATTAGCTCTAACTAATCTGCCATGTCACCCTCGCCGGAGTTCCATCGGCGGCGATCCAAACACGGCGGAGGCGCAATGGAGTGGCTCGGGTTTCACCTACAGGCCACCATTTGACGTGCGGAAGGGCGTGTTTGAGAGAGGGGAGCGAGGCACATCTACGGGTGGCCGTGGTTCGAGTGGGGGTGGACAGAGTCAACGGTGGCGAGCTCTCTTGCGGCCGCTGGAGTTCGGGAGTACACCGAACTGAGGCTACGAAGCATGGTGTGAAGATCTGGTGGGTGTGCTCGGCTCCTGGGGGCGCTCTGAGTGCAACGGTGGGTTCGGACGCATGCTTGCACGGCCGTAGTCGCGATGGCGACATGACCGGCGGCGAGGAGCTGTCGGCTCCGATGGCCAGGGTGGCTAGAAGGCACGGGCGAGCACGGGGAGAGAGGGGAAAGAGGCAGGGGCTCACGGAGAATCCGGTAGAGGCAACGGCAAGGCCGGGGAGGGACTGGAGCTCGCAAATCCCCGAAGAGTTCGCCGGCGGCCAGAGGTTGAAGACGATGTCGTGGGCGACGCTCCAGGGCTTCCGGCGGGGCGCAGCTCGGTGGGGAGGAAGAGGGGGTCGAGGCGGAGCCTCTGGACTCATCGGTAGGGCGAGGGGTGGTCGGTGGCTGCGGTGGCAGCAAGCGGCGGCGACGGCTCCACTCGGCTTCGGGAGAGAGAGCGAGACACAGGAGGGGGGAAAGAACGAGAGAGAGTGAGAGGGGCCTGGGGGTGTGTGGTGATGCTAGAAGGGCCGAGGCGTCGCGGTGGAAGCAGGAGGTGGCCGGGCGTGCGTCGGCCACGCGCCCATCCTCCTGGCAAAGGAGGAAGACGACAGGCGAGGGGGCCAGGTGGGCTGGGCCTGCCACTTGGGCCGCCAGGTAAGTGGACAGGTGAGTCTCTCTCTCTTTCTGTTATTTAATTTGTTCTCTTTTCTATTTTTGCTATTATGTTTTGATTTAGTTCAAAGACCAAACAATTTTCAAAATTCATGAAAATAATTGTGTGAACTAAATGGACTTCTCCAAAGCTACACAACAATTTTCAGAATTATTGAACATATATTTATTATATAATAAATATAGATCCAATTCAAATAGTTATTGAATTAATTTCAAATGCCCAAAATAAATATTTCTGAAAATCCAAAAATATTGGTTTGAATTTTACCTCTGGGCAATATTTTTACAGAATAACAGGAACATTTCCTTGGACTCATTTGAAAAGATTTTTAATGTTGATTATTTCTGAAGTGATTTCTGAGGGTTTCAACTAACCTCAATTCAACTTTAAGAATTTAGACATGATGCATGGATGCTCTCTTATGCAACTATTGCAAACAATTCTAGGGCTGTGACAACTCACCCCCATTAAATAAGAATCTCGTCTCAAGATTCAAGAAGTGGAGTAAGAAGACAGAGGGGTCACAAAACTATCACAGGCTTCTCGATCCAACTTCCCTTCTCGGAGATGTTGATTCATTGCTCCAATTGATCTTGACGTCTTTGCTTTCGAGATCTTCATCCAACATGATGATGACGGAAAGAAACTCTACCGAAATCGGTCTTATCGAAGATCGAACAACTCACGATCAACTCACGGAATGAGATGTTGAAACATCTTGAGTTGAGACACAAAACACATCGAGAGAGATGGGAGCTAATAGATGACAAGGGTTCAAATTGGTAGGCAACAATTCTACGCTGGAGTAGGATGGTGCATAGTTTCAAAGTAGCGAGGAGGTAATTGCCATGATCCCGTAACAGGGCACCTTGGGAAAAATGACTCGTTGTATTGTTCCCTTAACTAGCAAAAAGAATTACTTTTGATCCATAGATCATTGAAACTCTTCATACCAGCTTAAGGCAATTTATAATTGATCGTTCGAAAGAGCTCGAAGAAATGGCATACTCGGACTAGGATGGATGATGTGGACTCCCTTGTTGAAGACAACGCAATGGATGATTTCTGCTTATCATCGGAGATAGATGGGACCCATGGTAGGTCCACTTTTGAGGATGATCCTGAGCAACAACTACTGAGATGCAAGGTGGGAACAAAATGCAAATGTTGGGAATGATTCTAGTAACTGGGGAAGAACTCAATAGTCGAGAGTGTTTCCAACGTTCCAATGGTTATAGAATCATCGAATAAACTGAGAGCACAAGGATCCCTAAGAAACAACTTCATGAATAATTCATGCGACCAAACGGCTTAATCAGGATAATACAACAACAGTGCTTCCAGCTAGGTATGTCCACTTCACTAGAACCTATATCATAGTTCTCGGAAGAAGTTCCAACCATCATATCTGCCTGAGATTCAAATTTGGTTGGTAACAGGATAATTCAGACAATGTGTCTGGAAAGAAAGTTTGCAACACAAACCGACAAGATGACGTTGCAAGATTCTCAGGAAATGAACTATGATAGTAAGCTCCAAAACATGAGCCGGTTCTGCTACATACATGTGAACACATTGTTCCAGACAAGCATGACCACGTAGTAGTCTTATAATAAAACACTACCGAGTTCAGGTGGGGAACCATCAATGAGGATATCGGAGTCTTGTGCATGATCTAGAATTAACACAACAGACTCCTTTTCCTTGAGCAAATCAATCAGTGGCTTGGTGTGCTAGGGAATACATATGGAGTGGAGGTAATTAATCTACCAAACCATATAATACATTCGCACATGCATAACTAACTTGGGATGGTACCAGAGGAAACAAAACAATCTTTCTCGAACTCATGGCAGCAACTTGCTCCAAATGCACATGAATTCGAGGAAGTCACTTCTTCCATCCAAGCATAAGCTTCATGAACGGAACACGAAGGCATTGCTTACAATTTTCCAATACTAGGTTGATGTTTAACATGAATTATGTGGGAGACAAAATGCTACTGATGGGCTCAACAGCAACTCATCGGAATTTCCATATCACTGGACTTCCACCATCATGTGAACACGGTGATAGCATTGGTTGGACCCAAAATATGTAATGGTGTATGCTCGAGGGATCAATCACGAGTAAGACAACATTACGAACATCGTTGGTTCTGATTTGATTGACGATAGCACATACCCAAATCACAGTTGATAAGACAATAGATCCAACAACTGATCACAGGGACCAATCGATGAAGATATCATCTTTCTTCAACACACACACACACACACACAAAAAGATATCCCTTAACACGAACTAAGTTAGACAAGCTTTTATCTTCCAACTCTCCAAGTTGTTGTTTGGCTTAACAAACTAGCTCAGGGGTATCCGACACGGATTCTTGGAGAAGGGGTGGTTACAAGAGAACCAACTTGATCAAGAACTCAACATAACGGCCAAGGGACAACCTGGTGATACTTCTGAGAGGATATTCAGAAAATCACGAACCACCACTATGTTATTAAGCTCAGGAGCATTAAGGAAAAATGATGTGATCAAAAGAGCAAGGGATTGAAATAATCCAAACTCATTGATCGAGGAGTGCACCAGGAAAATGGACTAGGTAGCACAATCTATCTTAGAATGATGATTCAATAACCAACACACTAAGAATGGGATTATTGTCCATTAACTACCAAGCAACACGGTAGCTAGGAGTATGGATTTCACACATCACAATTCACCTGTCCGTATTCTGGTTGCGACAACACGACACCGAGGAATGAATAAGGATGGCGAGAAGTATCACTACGTCAAGAATTCATAAGGGAAGGTGCAATTCTCATGACATTCCTGACATAAAGTGGATAATACTTCATGGTAGAACAGACCAATAGCTTGATTGCATTTGATCTGCGAAATACAACTGCTTTGACCCAATCCTAGAAATGGATGAGGTACTGGAGTTTGTTTCTCCTAGTCATTTTGAACTAGAATGGCTTGATGGACCACAAGAACGATAGGCATCGATGAACGAATGCTCACATACTCTTGACTATCAATGGATAGATGAAGGTCGGAGTATAACTGAAGGGGGACAACTCAAAGGAACATATACTTTCTGAGTTGTGGATGCATAGATTAGTATGCCGGACAAGTTCAACATATTTCTTCCGGATAACCCATGCAGAAAGGTAGAACTGGCAGAGTCACAATGTAGAACGGAGAACTCATCAAGAGCACTCTGGTTGTGATCTTTTGGTTCAAAAGAACTTCTGCCACAAGCACTTCATGGTATTTGGAAGAAGGAAATACCACAAACCTCGAGGACTATCGCAAGGTTACTAATATCCTAAAGGAACTAGCAACACTATCAACACGAAGTGAACAGAGTGATTCTTGGGTCAAGAACACAGGAGTAGAATACCTACTACTAAATGGCATCATGGGATGCTTTCAAGAATGATGGCCAGAATCATCACACTGGGGATACGAAAGCATTGCTAAATTCTCGAGGACACCTAGGGTCATAATACTAACTCCAACATACACGTCAAGGCAGCGGAGTAGCTCAACACACCGATTAGTGTGCTTAATCTGGCCCAAAATACAACAGAACATGGAGGAAAGATTTGCAAGTGCATCAGACTATTTAGAAACCTGGGTTGACTCGGACAGCATAACGGCCGTAAATGCTCAAAATGATTTGAGACATCCTGCAAAAATGGTGGCATAACCACTCAACATCACAATATCAAGGTTCTGAGGCCAGTTATGAACATATGGAAGTAGTAGGAACTGAACTGAGGCTTGAACTCAACAATCCTAGGCAACTACGGTTTAGTAACACATCATCCTGAGAGATAGAAGAGAAGCCTAGTTCTTGACCCCATAGAAAAGATAAGATGACTCACATCAGAAGGTCGTGAGGATAAGGAGTAAAAAGAACCTTGCGTTCCCATCCACAATCAATTCCCTTATATAACTAAAGCATTTCTAGACACGACTTCGACCAGCTTGGCTTGGTAATCCTACAGGCAACCTGGCTCTGATACCAAAGCTATCAGGACCCCGATTCTAAGTCACACCGATCTAGCCTGTAACACCTCATATCACTTTGCGGCCTCACACACGGTATTCCCACGGGTGTCGCCTTACCATGGCCCGGGACCATTTGCGCCTTTTGGCTCACGTATATGATAGTGTCGCTAGCATCCATATGACAGAGAACCCGGGCCGACATGACTAGTAGTGAACCCAAAGTGGCACTAACTTATGGGGATAGCCATACATGAATCAACATCGAGCATGTCAGTCAGCAGCGTGTGAATCCGGGCTGTAGCACTGGGCTAACAGGACCCCGGGAACCCGGGCTGTAGCAAGCTAGGCAGGACTCCGGATGTCACCGCGTGACATTTCCCCGAAGGGACAGACACAGGAACGAAGTGAATCACATGCCGGCCAATCAAGTGTTCCGGAGCAGTAGTGCTGGGCTAGCAGGACTCCGGTGAACCGGGCTGTAGCGAACTACTATGGCTCATGGAAGCACAAGACTACACTTCCACATAAGAGAGGCTACCAAGGATAAACGACTAGGTTGTCGGATCCCACACATACCAAGCATTTCAATCATACACACAATATGCTCAATATGTGCAACACAACATGGCATCACAACAAGACTCTACGACTCAGAGTATTATTCATTAGGCTCCAAAGAGCGAGATATTACAAACATGGGTCTTATAACCCAACATTCAGAGCATACAAGTCAAAGCACATGCGGAAGCTTAACTTGTCTGAGTACAGACAACTAAAAATGAAGAAGGCTGAGGAGCCTGACTATCTACCAGACCCTCCCAAGGGTACAAGATCATAGCTGAGGCAACAAGCTAAACGTTGAAGTCCACGTGGAACTACTAACAAGACAGAAGTCTCTCTGCAAAACATAAAATAAGCAAACGTGAGTACAAATGTACCCAGCAAGACTTACATCAGAACTAACTACATATGCACCGGTATCAACAAAGAGGGTGGTGGAGTTTAACTACAGCAAGCCCTCTTTGACTCAGTGGCTAACCTAAACTATGACTGCAAGTAACTCTTTTGAGGTGGCGCACACAAGTCCACAAATTCACCATACCAATACACCGCTATGGATCCGCTCCCGTCTCCCTGCGAGAACGCCATCCATAGCACTCGCGCTTATCTTGCGAGTTTTAGAGTATCCACTTTCACTTGTCTATGAACTATGCAAGGGGTCCAAGTTTCCATATCCGAGGAATCCGGCTATTCGAATAGATAATGATAACCCTGCAGGGGTGTACTTCTTCACACACGCTCTCGCCACTTACCACCATGTACACATCGTGTATCTCGGCAACCTTCAAGCGGAAGCCTGGCGAGGGAGTCGGCCACAACCTGACTAACCAACAAGTCTCTAGTCCAGGTTTATCTCCTATTCGGGTTCCATCCGCAAATAGATCCGGCCAGGGTGTCGCTCACGGCCCCAAACGATGTGAGCAGGGTTCCCAAGCCCACCATCCGAGTGCCACTTGGTACACCGTGCCCTGTGCCTAGTCTGTCCCAAGCCGACCTGTACCGGGTTCCACTTGGTAGACTACTAACACTACCTACAAACACCAGAAACTAGTTCCAACTGCTGCACAGAGATCAGGTTGATTAATAAGTCGAGAGAGCTGGGAGCGCCCGGAGCCCAATGTGTGGTAGTAACTGTTCATGGATCACAAACATAGAGCTCAGTTCCTCGGGACGGCTGCAATGAGACAACCCACCATGTACTCCTACATGGCCTCTCACCGCTACCTTTACCAAATCGTGTTCACACACTTATCTCACACACAGTAGGACATGTTCAACACCATTCCAATTCATTCTCGATGAATCATACCTGACACAACTCTAAGCAATAGCAGGCATGACAAACAAGCATGAATGAGTAGGCACATCACGCTCAAACAACTCCTACTCATGCTAGTGGGTTTCATCTATTTACTATGGCAATGATAGGTCATGCAGAGGAAAGGGGTTCAACTACCGCAGCATGTAACAGTTGAATCGTTGTTGTCCTAATGCCGTAAAAGAGAGCAGGAGCGAGAGAGTGGGATTGTATCGGAATGAACAAGGGGGTTTGGCTTGCCTGGCACTTCTGAAGATAACATAGTTCTTCATCAGTGTCAACGATCACAGCGTCGAAGCAGCATCTACCGAGAGGGGACAATTACCGACAAACAAGGAAGAGCACAATCAATGCAATGCACAATATGATGCATGATCATGACCATATGTTGTGATTTGAGCTAATGCAACTAGTAACAGAAAGGTTTTGGTTGATTTGAACTCAAGGTTCAAATTCAAATTCAAACTATGAATTCAAATAGTGTATTATCATGTTTTGGACTAAACATTGAGGTTAAGTTGCTAAAACATGCATGAAGATGGTACAGATGGATAGATTGGATTTTTCTGATCATTTTTCATATACAAATTATTTCATTTGGAGTTACGGTTGATTTTCTATGATTTTTAGAAGTTTTGCTAATTTTCTGGAATTTCCTGAATAAACTTAAATCCAGAAAATAATTTATAGCGTCAGCATTATGTCATGCTGACCTCAGCAGGTCAACAGGCGCCGCCCAGGTCAAACCTGACCTGTGGGGCCTGCTGGTCAGTAACTAAGGGCTGGTTAGGGTCGCAGACAGGTGGGCCCAGTCAATGGCCACGTCAGCATGGTCAATGCTGATGCGTGGGGCCATTGTGATTAGTTAATACTAAACAGAACTAATCTAAGATTAATTAGTCGGTGGGGCCCTGTTGTCAGTGTCACTAGGTGTCGACTAAGCGCATCATTAGCTCTAACTAATCTGCCATGTCACCCTCGCCGTAGTTCCGCTGGCGGCAACCCAAACGCGGCGGAGGCGCAATGGAGTGGCTCGGTTTTCGCCTACAGGCCACCATTTGACGCGTGGAAGGGTGCGTTTGAGAGAGGGGAGCGAGGCGCATCTGTGGGTGGCCATGGTTCGAGTGGAGGTGGACGGAGTCAACGGCGGCGAGCTCTCTTGCGACCGCCGGAGTTCGGGCGTACACCAAACCGGGGCTACGAAGCACGGTGTGAATATCTGGTGGGTGTGCTCGGCTCCTGGGAGCGCTCTGAGTGCAGCGGTGGGTTCGGACGCGTGCTTGCACGGCCGTAGTCACGGTGGCGACATGACCGGCGGCGAGGAGCTGTCGGCTCCGATGGCCAGGGTGGCTAGAAGGCACGGGCGAGCACGGGAGAGAGGGGAAAGAGGCAGGGGCTCACGGCGAATCCGGTAGAGGCAACGGCGAGGCTGGGGAGGGACTGGAGCTCGCAAATCCCCAAAGAGTTCGTCGGCGGCCAGAGGTTGAAGACGATGTCGTGGGCGACGCTGCAGGGCTTCCGGCGGGGCGTAGCTTGGTGGAGAGGAAGAGGGGGTCGAGGCAGATCCTCTGGACTCATCGGTAGGGCGAGGGGTGGTCGGTGGCTGCTGCGGTAGCGACGGCTCCGCTCGGCTTCGGGAGAGAGAGCGAGACAGAGGAGGGGGGAAATAATGAGAGAGAGTGAGAGGGGCCTGGGGGTGCGTGGCAATGCTAGAAGGGCCGAGGCGTCGCGGTGGAAGCAGGAGGTGGTCGGGCGTGCGCCGGCGTGCGTCCGCCACGCGCCCATCCTCCTGGCAAAGGAGGAAGACGACAAGGGAGGGGGGCAGGTGGGCTGGGCCTGCCACTTGGGCCGCCAGGTAAGTGGCCAGGTGAGTCTCTCTCTCTTTCTGTTATTTAATTTGTTCTCTTTTCTATTTTTGCTATTATGTTTTGATTTAGTTCAAAGACCAAACCATTTTCAAAATTCATGAAAATAATTGTGTGAACTAAATGGACTTCTCCAAAGCTACACAACAATTTTCAGAATTATTGAACATATATTTATTATATAATAAATATAGATCCAATTCAAATAGTTATTGAATTAATTTCAAATGCCCAAAATAAATATTTCTAAAACTCCAAAAATAATGGTTTGAATTTTACCTCTTGCCAATATTTTTACAGAATAACAGGAAAATTTCCTTGGACTCATTTGAAAAGATTTTTAATGTTGATTATTTCTGAAGTGATTTCTGAGGGTTTCAACTAACCTCAATTCAACTTTCAAATTTAGACATGATGCATGGATGCTCTCTTATGCAACTATTGCAAACAACTCTAGGGCTGTGACAATGGAGCTCACCATCAAGGCTAGGACCAAGGAGCTTCTGGCGGAGGCAAAGAGGCGGGCGGAGGAGAGGGAAAGGGACACGGAGGAGAGGATGGCTAAGCTGTTGGAGGAGGAGAGGAACCAGAACGACGCGTCTCACCGAGCCCTATACGATCTCCTCGTGGTAATTTTCTCCTGCATATTAGCCAAGTCATGCACGTAATGTTCATTTTGTTACTAACTAATATGACTGGCTCATGAAAACCAAATGTGCAGACCATGTGCCAAGGCACCAGTCAGACCCCTCCGTCGATGCCCCAGATTGGTATAGCGCCCACGGTGAGTTTCATTTGAATGGTCATTAGTTACTAGTATTCACATTTGAGTTGCATCATGCTAACGAGACATTGCAAATGATCTTTGGTGCAGCATGCCTCCCGACAAGTATCAATCGATCCTTCTCCGTCTGGCACAGGTGCAACCCCGACCGGCCCTTCACCTCCGTGATGATGGTAAATTTTCCCAAATGTTTTGCTTAACAAATGCATACTTAGCTTAAGAAATGACCTATTTAGCTCCAAAATGACCTATACTTAGCTTATTTTCCTCGAAAATGACATAATAACCTTACTTAGCTCCAAAATGACATTTTTACCTAGGATAGGTATAAAATGACCTATACTTAGCATTTTTTCCTCCAAAATAACTTAATATGCTTAGTTAGCTAAAAATGGCATAACTACCTAGGATAGCTCAACAATGATCTATACTTAGGTTAGGTAGTTCATTTATGACATCATTAACTTACTTAGGTAACAATGGCATAATAACCTTGGTTTAGCTCAAAACTGTCATATAATTAGTTTATTTTCCTCCAAAATGACAAAATAACCTTACCTAGCTCCAAAATGACCGATTTTAACTAGGATATCTCTAAAATGACCTACACTTACCATTTTGTCCTCCAAAATGAATAAATATGCTTAGTTGGCTAAAAAATGGCATAACTACCTAGGTTAGCTCAAAAATGACCTATACTTAGCGTCTTTAGTTCACTAATGACATACTTAGCATACTTAGGTAAAAATGGCATAATAACCTTGGTTTAGCTACAAATTGTCATATCATTAGTTTATTTTCCTCCAAAATGATAAAATAACCTTACCTAGCTCCAAAATGACCGATTTTAACTTGGATAGCTCTAAAATGACCTACACTTACCATTTTGTCCGCCAAAATGAATAAATATGCTTAGTTAGCTCAAAAATGGCATAATTACCTAGGTTAGCTCAAAAATGGCCTATACTTAGCTTCTTTAGTTCATTTATGACATACTTAGCATACTTAGGTCAAAATGGCATAATAATCTTAGTTACCTCCAAAATGACATATACTTAGCTTATTTTCCTCAAAAATGACATAATAACCTTACTAAGCTCCAAAATGACCTATTTACCTAGCTTAGCTCTAAAATGACCTGCACTTAGCATTTTTACCTAGCTTAGCTAAAAATGGCATAATTACCTAAGTTACCTTAGTTAGAAGAAGAAGATAAAGAAGAGGAGAAAAAGAAAGAGAATAAAAATTCTTCTTCTTCTAACTTTCTTCTTTCCCAATTTGCAAATTTGCTTTAGATCACGCAAGCTTGCGTTGATGGAGTCTACTCTTCTCGTTGTCCTTCCTTTTTGTTTTGATTTTGTACGATGAACAATGTGAAACTTGCTACCTATATATATGTATGGATGAAACCATTGTATGCTTGTTCTTGGATATATGTTGGCTATATATATGTTGGATATGGTTTTTAAGTTCATATGTATATGTGTTGGATGATCATATCCATATGGCAGGGATATGTATGCTTGTTGAAAGTATTTTCAAATGCATATATATGTGTGTGTGTGTGTGTGTGAAATTGATTGAATTTAATAAAAAACAGGGGCAATACAGGCACTTTCATGTCTGCTAGCAGATGGCAAAGAGGTTTGTCATCTGCGAGCAGACGGCAAAACTGCCACATGGCAGCTACCTGTGCAACCTGGGGGGCACTGGGCTGGCCTATTTGGTTGCTTTGCCATCTGCTGGAAGATGGCAAAGACCTTTGCATCTTTGTCGTCCGCCAGCATATGGCAAAGCAAGCCACGTGGTAGCAACCTAGGGGCACCTGGGCTGGCCTATTTTGACACTTTGCCGTCTGCAGGCAGACGGCAAAGATGCAAAGGTCTTTGCCGTCTGGCAGCAGACGACAAAGCACGCCGTGAACCCCTTAGCGGACCTAACCCTAAACGCTGCCGTCCATGCCCTTTGTCGTCTGCTGGCAGACGGCAAAGACCTTTGCAACTTTGCCATCTGCCAACAGACGGCAAAGTGCCCTTTGCCGTAGTTCATTTAGCCGGACGAGGTGTCGTCTGCTGGCTGATGGCAAAGGCCTTTGCGGTCCACCAGGCATGCCTTTGCCGTCAGCCATGGCAGATGGCAAAGTGCCTGATTCCTGTAGTGTCTATTGCCTGGTAAGCAGATTTCTTGTCTGGGAAAATCAGCCCAACCTCCAGGCTTCCCGCTTCTAGGCCAGAAACAGAGTTAAATTCATTGATGTTGCTCATATCCTGTAAAAACCTAGGTTACAGTGGTGTTGTGACCACCCTCTGAGGAGGAACAATTTGTTCTTCGCCTGAGTCTGAAGACGCAGAAGAATGACCATCGTCGTCATCATCTAGCGCCTCTGGCAATCCATCCACATGTTCGCTTATGTCAACAGTCGCAGACCAATATCCAGTGTCATACACTTGCTGGACGCATGTCGGTTCCGATGGGCCAGCACTAGGGACAGCTGTGATGGCCAACTCCACCTCACCACCGTCGCTACTGCATTCGGCAACATCAATGATACAAATGAACTCCACAAACACCATCAGCTGTCCAAACATAGAGTTATTGGTATTAATTGCAAACCTCATGTACCACCCCCACGAGTTATCACCTATGACCGGCCACAAACCCCAACAGGCAATCCTTCGTCAACGACGAAGGCCTCCATTGTCATTTTTTCCTGCATCACTGGGCCAAACACCGCTCGGATGCACCTTCTTTTTATTGCGTAACCTACATAGCAGGCTATGCTAAATAGCGGTGAACCTTCAAATCAGCTATAGTGGAACTATAGCTGGCTATTTGTACATGAGACCATTTAGCGGCACCCTGCTAAAAAGGCTATAGCGGGCTATAGCGGCTAGCTATTTAAAACTATGGTTAGGATACCTTCTTTCCAGTTTGTTTGCCCTGGAAAAATTGACACTTAAATATTGTGATGTTATAATACGTCTCGAGATGCCTTGCCTAGTGTAGCGGCTAACCCATCTGGAGGTGTTTGAATGCTCGAGACTTCAAGTTATAGAGAACAAAGCACCAAATATCTCCAGCTTTGAGTATGCAGGTGATGAAATACAACTCTCACTTGGGGAATTATTGCAAATGAAGTACATTGGGTTAGACCATAGGTGTACCATCAGTTATGCTATCGACAAGCTTCCATCCAGTGTGCCAAATCTTGAGACTCTCGTCATAACTTCTACTCATGAGGTATGATGCTCTTACACTTTCAGGTGGTAATATACATGTAAAAGTAGCCATATATCATGGAATATAAATCTAAGACATCTTTATGCAGGTAGCCAATGCACCGATGGTACCTAGCAAATTTTTCCACCTCAAGATCCTGAGGATTTCTATTCGCGGGTCGAGCCTCAATCGGGACTATGATTTTTTGTATTTGGTTTCTGTCCTTGATGCTTGTCCTTCCTTGGAGACTTTTGTCTTGTTTGTAAGTCGTTGTTCGTCCCGCGAGGTTTATTTAATAACCGTAGTGGAATCATTAACTCAAATATCTCGACCATTTTATTTTCAGGTGTCAATGCCGCAGACTTGACTTGATTGTTGGTGGTCTCTTAACCCTGAGGCAAATGCCAAACAGTGCCATGGCAAGCTCAAGGGTGTGCAGATCACTAGTTATTTCCCACAGAAGACTTTGGTTGAGCTAACACGGCATATTCTAGAGAGTTCAGCGTCACTTAAGTGCCTTATATTAGACACTATGAAGGTGAATCGTCGGTGCTATGGCCACATATCTAGGAAATGATCTCCCCTGGATGAGGCGTATATCAAGGAGGCGTGTGAGTCAATCGTGGCTGTAAAGGCATACATCAAGGGATAGTTCCATCTATAGTTTAGTTAGATGTTTTAGGGCCTTGTAGCCGGTGTCATTCTTAATAAAACATACTCAATGATGCCCCGTGTGTTGCTGTGTAAATTGGTTGCAATATATTTTTGTAAAAAAGGTTTGTCGGGAATTTAGATACGCAAATGGAAACCGAAGTACATATAATACTAAAATGTTATAGAATTGACGTTTTCTAAGGGTGCTTTTTTGAGAAAATGCGCTCTAGTGCTTTCAATTCCACGCACAAATCTTAAAGCGATGACATGTCAGTTTCTATGGGGAACAGTGCAACCATTCTCCCTCATAAGCCATCCCGAGGGAATGACCCCGTATGTAGCATGGGACCTCATATATTTAGCATAGCAATTATTTGGAGCATGCATATACGTTTCCAGCGAAAAACCCTGTAGCCCTAGAGAGGCGACTAGGATTTATCGAATTTATAGAAAAAATAACATCTACAATACCAAATAAATAAAATATATAAATATATTCCATGATGAATCCAGTTATTATAATTTGATATTGTATATGTTGATATTTTTATGCATAAACATGGTCAAACATAGAAGAGTTTGACTCTTCAAAACATAATACACCTTATGTTTTGGAATGGAGGGACTAGTTCACAACTCAGGTGAACAATTGAAGAATTAAGGTTGTACACCTACAATAGAAATCGTGCCCCCATAGCATAAAGCACCTCATTCAGCTGGTGAATTTGCAGAACAAACTTCATAGTGCTTTGCAGAACAAATTTCATAGTGCCGCCATGAAGAAGTATTCTATTCTAGTTTACAGAACTATGAGGCATATCGGGAGCGAACATGAAGTTTATTATATATCACCACACACACATTCTGGGCATGTTTGGTTGCTCGCATGTAGCCCAACCACGCCCGCGCGGGATGTGCGTGGCCTGTTTGGTTGGCTGGGCTGCATGCCATTCGTGGCCCGCACAAACGTTAAAGCAGGCCCAACCCTGGCTTGGCACTCGTGAGCCTGGCTCGGCGCGGCCACATGTACGAGGAGATTGCACGCCTCGGGTAACGCGGGAGATGAAGGGGACGTCCCATAACTCCCCTGCCACTCTCCTGTCACCGCCCCGCGTTGTTCCCACCGCTAGCACACCTCTTTGCCTCATCGCCCCTCCCTTACCTCTCCTCCGACGGCTCCGCCTCTCCCACTGCCGCGCCATCCTCTGACCCTCGTCGACCAGCGCATCGCCAGCATCCAAGAATGCTGGGTGGCCGGGCTCCAAAACTCGGGCAGGGACCTGGCGTCGGTGCTGCGAGCGTCATCCCCCATCTGCTGCCGGCCACCACGAGGGCCGGCTCTTTTCTGGCGCCGTTGCCGGGGAGGTGAGTCCTTGAAGGTATATCTTTAGATCTTGCAATCGAATCTTTTTGTTTCTTGTTTTATCACTATTTTAGTTTATAAAAGAAAACTATAAAAAATGGAATTAAGAGTACCTCATATGCTTCATCTTTTTAATATCTATCATGAAAATAAGGATTCTGATAATTGTGCTCAAGTGCAAGAGGAAGAATGCATTAGAATGTTTGGCACTAAGTCTTTGAATGATGAGCATGATTGCAATGTTGTTAGTATGAATTCCTTGAATATCTATGATGCTAATGATATGCAAAGCCACAAGCTTGGGGAAGCTATGTTTGATGAAGATGATATTTTTTGTCCCCCAAGTTTTGATAAGCAAATTTATTATGATGATAGCATGCCTCCTACTTATGATGATTATATTGATGAAAATGGGATTGGAAGAGTGTCGACTTTAGGAAGTAATGATCCCACTATTTTGGAGGATGTTGAATCTTATTGCGATAATTATGAAACTGGAATTGGAGAGGTCATGACTTTATTTAGTGATGATTCCACTATCTTGGAAGAGGTTTCAATCGATTATGATGAGAACAAAGTTGCTACTTATGATAATTATTGTGATGATACATATGCTATAAAAAGTAGTGTTGATTATATTTATAAAACTTTTCATGATTATGATTACCCTTTTTCTGAACATTACTCTTTTAATGTGGAAACAATTTATAGTATTCGAGTTTCTTATGATACTCCCACTATTCCGAATAAGAAGAATCTTGCTTATGTGGAGAGTAGTAAATTTTATATGCTTGTAGATCATGAAAAGAATGTTTTAGGTGCTGGTTATATTGTTGAATTCATTCATGATGCTACTGAAAATTATTATGAGGGAGGAATATATGCTTGTAGTAATTACAATAATATCAAGTTTCCTCTCTATGTGCTTAAAATTTTGGAGTTATGCTTGTTTTGACTTCCTATGCAAGTTGATTCTTGTTCCCACAAGTTGTTTGCTCACAAAATCCCTATGCATAGGAAGTGGGTTAGACTTAAATTTGCTAGTCATATTCTTCATGATGCTCTCTTTATGTTTCAATTCTTATCCTTTATGTGAGCATCATTGAAATCATCATGCCTAGCTAGGGGCGTTAAACGATAGCGCTTGTTGGGAGGCAACCCAATTTTATTTTTATTCCTTGATTTTTGCTCTTGTTTAGTAATAAATAAATTATCTAGCCTCTGTTTTGGTTGTGTTTTTTGTGTTTAATTAGTGTTTGTGCCAAGTAGAACCGTTGGGAAGACTTGGGGAAAGTCTTTTTAATCTTGCTGTAAAAAACAAAAACTTTAGCACTCATGAGAATTGCTGCCATTTTTTTACTGGAGAGTTCTATTTAGTTAATTATTTTTGAAGATGATTAATAGAAAAATTACTCAGGTCCACCAATTTATTTGAGAATTTTATGAGTTCCAGAAGTATACGTTTGATACATATTACTATAGACTGTTCTGTTTTTGACAGATTCTGTTTTCTATGTGTTGTTTGCTTATTTTAATGAATCTATGGCTAGTAAAAGAGTTTATAAACCATAGAGAAGTTGGAATACAGTAGGTTTAACACCAATATAAATAAAGAATGAGTTCATTACAGTACCTTGAAGTGGTGTTTTGTTTTCTTTCGCTAACGGAGCTTACGAGTTTTCTGTTAAGTTTTGTGTTGTGAAGTTTTCAAGTTTTGGGTAAAGATTCAGTGGACTATGGAATAAGGAGTGGCAAGAGCCTAAGCTTGGGGATGCTGTAGGATCGAAAGTATGTCTAGAGGGGGGTGATTAGACTACTTGACCAAATAAAAACTTAACCTTTTCCCAATTTTAGTTCTTGGCAGATTTTAGCTATTGTAGGACAAGTCAAGCAATCATCACACAATTCAAGCAAGCATGCAAAGAGTATATTGGCAGCGGAAAGTAAAGCATGCAACTTGCAAGAATGTAAAGGGAAGGGTTTGGAGAATTCAAACGCAATTGGAGACACGGATGTTTTTCCCGTGGTTCGGATAGGTGGTGCTATCCTACATCCACGTTGATGGAGACTTCAACCCACGAAGGGTAACGGTCGCGCGAGTCCACGGAGGGCTCCACCCACGAAGGGTCCACAAAGTAGCAACCTTGTCTATCCCACCATGGCCATCGCCCATGAAGGACTTGCCTCACTAGCGATAGATCTTCACGAAGTAGGCGATCCCCTTGCCCTTACAAACTCCTTGGTTCAACTCCACAATCTTGTCGGAGGCTCCCAAGTGACACCTAGCCAATCTAGGAGACACCACTCTCCAAGAAGTAACAAATGGTGTGTTGATGATGAACTCCTTACTCTTGTGCTTCAAATGATAGTCTCCCCAACACTCAACTCTCTCTCATAGGATTTGGATTTTGTGGAAAGAAGATTTGAGTGGAAAGCAACTTGGGGAAGGCTAGAGATCAAGATTCATATGGTAGGAATGGAATATCTTGGTCTCAACACATGAGTAGGTGGTTCTCTCAAACCATATGAGTTGGAATTGTGTATGTGTTCTTATGGCTCTCTCCACGAATGAAGAGGAGGTGGAGGGGTATATATAGCCTCCACACAAAATCCAACCGTTACACACAGTTTTCCAATCTCGGTGGGACCGAATCAACAAACTCGGTCGGACCGAAAAGGTAAACCTAGTGACCGTTAGAGATTTTTGGTGGGACTGATATGCAACTCGGTAGGACCGATATGGTTAGGGTTTGGGCATAACATAATCTCGGTGAGACCGATTACACAAACTCGGTGAGACCGAGTTTGGTAATAAGCTAACCAGAGAGTTGGTCAGGTAAACTCGATGGGACCGATTTGCTCTTTCGGTGAGACCGAAAAGTTACAAAAAGGAAACAAAGAGTTTACACTGCAATCTCGGTGGGACCGATTCGCTCTTTCGGTGAGACCGAAAAGTTATGAAAGGGAAACAGAGAGTTTGCAATCCCATCTCGGTGAGACCGAGATCCCTATCGGTAGAACCGAATTGCTAGGGTTTGGCAGTGGGTTATGACAAGTGAAACTCGGTGGTGCCGGATAGAAAGAATTGGTAGGACCGAGTTTGGCTTAGGGTTTAGGTCATATGTGGATATGGGAAAGTAGTTGAGGGTTTTGGAGCATATCACTAAGCACATGAAGCAAGAGGCTCATTAAGCAACACCTCATCCCTCCTTGATAGTATTGGCTTTTCCTAAAGACTCAATGTGATCTTGGATCACTAAAATATAAAATGAAGGGTCTTGAGCTTTTGAGCTTGAGCCAATCCTTTGTCCTTAGCATTTTGAGGGTTCCACTTTCACATCCATGCCATGCCAATCATTGAGCTTTCCTGAAATAGTCATCTTGGAATAGCATTAGCTCAATGATCTATATGTTGTTATGAATTACCAAAACCACCTAGGGATAGTTGCACTTTCATATGCCCAAGGCACCCCAAGGTAATATTCAAGGACAACCAAAATCCTAAGCTTGGGGATGACCCAGAAGGCATCCCCTCTTTCGTCTTCGTTCATTGGTAACTTTACTTGGAGCTATATTTTTATTCACCACGTGATATGTGTTTTGCTTGGAGCGTCATTTTATTTTATTTAGTTTTGCTTGCTGTTTTAACAAAATACCAAGATTTGAAATTCTTAAATGTTAGAGAGTCTTCACATAGTTGCATAATTATTCGACTACTCATTGATCTTCACTTATATCTTTTGGAGTAGTTTGTCATTTGCTCTAGTGCTTCACTTATGTCTTTTTAGAGCACGGTGGTGGTTTTATTTGATAGAAATAGATGAACTCTCATGCGTCACTTATATTATTTTGAGAGTCCTAAACACCATGGTAATTTGCTTTGGTTATGAATTTAGTCCTAATATGATGAGCATCCAAGAGGGATATGATAAAAACTATCATATAAAGTGCATTGAATACTATAAGAAGTTTGATACTCGATAATTGTTTTGAGATATGGAGATGGTGATATTAGAGTCATGCTAGTTCAGTAGTTGTGAATTTGAGAAATACTTGTTCTAAATTTTATGATTCCCGTAGCATGCACGTATGGTGAACCGTTATGTGATGAAGTCGGAGCATGATTTATTTATTTATTGTCTTCCTTATGAGTGGCGGTCGGGGACGAGCGATGGTGTTTTCCTACCAACCTATCCCCCTAGGAGCATGCGCGTAGTACTTTGTTTCGATAACTAATAGATTTTTGCAATAAGTATGTGAGTTCTTTATGACTAATGTTGAGTCCATGGATTATACGCACTCTCACCCTTCCACCATTGCTAGCCTCTCTAGTACCGCGCAAATTTTGCCGGTACCATAAACCCACCATTTTCCTTCCTCAAAACAGCCACCATACCTACCTATTATGGAATTTCCATAGCCATTCCGAGATATATTGACACGCAACTTACCACCGTTCCGTTATTATGACACGCTCCATCATTGTCATATTGCTTTGCATGATCATGTAGTTAACATCGTATTTGTGGCAAAGCCACCATTCATAATTCTTTCATACAGGTCACTCATGAGTCATTGCACATCCTGGTACACCGCCAGAGGCATTCATATAGAGTCATATTTTGTTCTAAGTATCGAGTTGTAATTCTTGAGTTGTAAGTAAATAAAAGTGTGATGATCATCATTATTAGAGCATTGTCCCATGTGAGGAAAGGATGATGGAGACTATGATTCCCCCATAAGTCGGGATGAGACTCCGGACGAAATAAAAAAATAGAAAAAAAAAGAGGCCAAAAAAAAGAAAAGGCCCAAATAAAAAATAAAAAAATGAGAGAAAAGAGAAAAGGGACAATGCTACTATCCTTTTACCACACTTGTGCTTCAAAGTAGCACCATGATCTTCATGATAGAGAGTCTCCTATGTTTTCACTTTCATATACTAGTGGGAATCTTTCATTATAGAACTTGGCTTGTATATTCCAATGATGGGCTTCCTCAAAATGCCCTAGGTCTTCGTGAGCAAGCGAGTTGGATGCACACCCACTAGTTTCTTTTGTTGAGCTTTCATACATTTATAGCTCTAGTGCATCCGTTGCATGGCAATCCCTACTCACTCACATTGATATCTATTGATGGGCATCTCCATAGCCCGTTGATATGCCTAGTTGATGTGAGACTATCTTCTATTTTTTGTCTTCTCCACAACCACCATTCTATTCCACCTATAGTGCTAAGTCCATGGCTCACGCTCATGTATTGCGTGAAGATTGAAAAAGTTTGAGAACATCAAAAGTATGATACAATTGCTTGGCTTGTCATCGGGGTTGTGCATGATTTAAATAAGTTGTGTGGTGAAGATGGAGCATAGCCAGACTATATGATTTTGTAGGGATAACTTTCTTTGGCCATGTTATTTTGAGAAGACATGATTGCTTTGTTAGTATGCTTGAAGTATTATTATTTTTATGTCAATATTAAACTTTTGTCTTGAATCTTATGGATATGAATATTCTTGCCACAATAAAGAGAACTACATGGATAAATATGTTAGGTAGCATTCCACATCAAAAATTCTGTTTTTATCATTTACCTACTCGAGGACGAGCAGGAATTAAGCTTGGGGATGCTGATACGTCTCCAACGTATCTATAATTTTTTATTGTTCCATGCTATTATATTATCAACCTTGGATGTTTTATATGCATTTATATTCTATTTTATATGATTTTTGGGACTAACCTATTAACCTAGAGCCTAGTGCCAGTTTCTGTTTTTTCCTTGTTTTAGAGTATCGCAGAAAAGGAAAATCAAACGGAGTCCAATTGACATGAAACTTCACGGAACTTCTTTTTGGACCAGAAGAAGCCCACGGAGTATTGGAGTTGGACCAGGAGAGTCCCGGGCTGCCCACGAGGGTGGGGGGCGTGCCCACCCCACCTGGGCGTGCCCCCTGCCTCGTGGACAGCCTGGAGGTCCACCGACGTACTTCTTCCTCCCATATATACCCATATATCCTAAAAACTTCGCGGAGCACAATAGATCGGGAGTTCCCCCGCCAGAGGCCTCCGTAGCCACCGAAAACCAATCTAGACCCGTTCCGGCACCCTGCCGGAGGGGGCAATCCCTCTCCGGTGGCCATCTTCATTATCCCGGTGCTCTCCATGACGAGGAGGGTGTAGTTCTCCCTCAGGGCTGAGGGTATGTACCAGTAGCTATGTGTTTGATCTCTCTCTCTCTCGTGTCCTTGAGGTGGCACGATCTTGATGTATCGAGAGCTTTGCTATTATAGTTGGATCTTATGATGTTTCTCCCCCTCTACTCTCTTGTAATGGATTGAGTTTTCCCTTTGAAGTTATCTTATCGGATTGAGTCTTTAAGGATTTGAGAACACTTGATGTATGTATTGCGTGGGATACCTGTGGTGACAATGGGGTATTCTATGATCCACTTGGTGTATGTTTTGATGATCAACTTGCGGGTTCCGTGACCTTGGGAATCTATGCATAGGGGTTGGCACACGCTTTTGTCTTGACTCTCCGGTAGAAACTTTGGGGCACTCTTTGAGGTTCTATGTGTTGGTTGAATAGATGAATCTGAGATTGTGTGATGCATATCGTATAATCATACCCACGGATACTTGAGGTGACATTGGAGTATCTAGGTGACATTAGGGTTTTTGTTGATTTGTGTCTTAACGTGTTATTCTAATACGAACTCTAGGGCTGTTTGTGACACTTATAGGAATAGCCCAATGGATTGATTGGAAAGAATAACTTTGAGGTGGTTTTGTACCCTACCATAATCTCTTTGTTTGTTCTCCGCTATTAGTGACTTTGGAGTGACTCTTTGTTGCATGTTGAGGGATAGTTATATGATCCAATTATGTTATTATTGTTGAGAGGACTTGCACTAGTTAAAGTATGAACCCTAGTCCTTGTTTCAACGCATTGCAATACCGTTTGTGCTCACTTTTATCATTAGTTACCTTGCTGTTTTTATATTTTCATATTACAAAAACCTTTATCTACCATCCATATACCACTTGTATCACCATCTCTTCGCAAAATTAGTGCACCTATACAATTTACCATTGTATTGGGTGTGTTGGGGACACAAGAGACTCTTTGTTATTTGGTTGCAGGGTTGCTTGAGAGAGACCATCTTCATCCTACGCCTCCCACGGATTGATAAACCTTAGGTCATCCACTTGAGGGAAGTTTGCTACTATACTACAAACCTCTGCACTTGGAGGCCCAACAATGTCTACAAGAAGAAGGTTGTGTAGTAGACATCATCAGCCAATGCGGTGCCGGCCGTTCCTGCTCCGTCGCTGTTTCCGGACCTTGTGGTCGTGGGCTCAACGCCGGTTGTCGTGGTTCTAAGTCTGACAGTAATGTAGGGGGGTAAGTATGGAGAGGCAAGATCTTAGCTATGGAGAAGTTGTAAGCACACGAGGTTTACGAGTTCAGGCCCTTCTCGGAGGAAGTAATAGCCCTATGTCTCGGATCCCGGAGGCGGTCGACTGGATTATGCGTGTATGAATTACAGGGGTGCGAACCCTTTACACTGAGGAGGGGGTGGCTTATATAGAGTTCGCAGACCCCTCCGGCCCTCAGTTATGCAGGGTTTTAAATACATTAAGGTCGGGCGTTACTCGTAACGCCCCTAATAAAGTGCTATGATGACCATAAAGGCTACTTAATAACCGACCGTTAGCATGCGGGGTGCCTTTAGGTCTCCTGGCCGTCGAGTGGTTTGGTCTTGGTTGAGTGATCGCTTCTTGGTCGAGTGTCTTCGAGTCTGTCGAGTGGAACACCTCCAAGTCGATTGAAAGGTGATTTCTTCTAGAGATGTCCTTGGGTAGGGCAGTTTGGACAGGTCCATGACCCTACCCTAGGTACATAGCTTCGTCACCGGTGCCATCCACGAGGCCGCCACTTCTTTGGACCCCATTGGGAAGGGGGTTTTCTTGACACCCGTCCAAGGGTTTTCTCCTGTCAGCGCGTCGTACTCCTCGACCTTTGGCGTAGCCATGAGCACAGGGCTAATGCCGCTGGCCGTCGCCAGGGCCGGCCCCTCCTCTGCTCCGCCACCTCTCTCCTTCCCGCCGGGGTTTTCACCCCGGCCTCGGTTCGCTGCGACTACGCAAGCTCCGGTGAGTCAAATAATCCCCAATGCTTGCTAGTAGATGTAGATTAGGGGTTTCTTTCTTAGGCATGTGCTAGTACTTAGTGGATTCGATTGGATTACATAGGATTCGAGTAGATCCGTTTCGATGCGATCCCAATCGAATCGAATCTGACCGATCTGTTCTTGTTTGCTACAGTGTGTGTTCTAGAATAATGTTCTTCTGCTAGTGCTTTCCTAGGATCTGTGTTCATGCTAGGATATGTGTTCATGCTAGGATCTGTGTTCATCCTAGAATCCCCAATGCTATTGTGCTTTGCTAGGATCTGTGTTCATGCTAGGATCTCTGTTCATTCTAGGGTCTTGCTAGGATCTATGTTCATGCAAATGGCATGTTCATGTTCAAGCTAGGATCATGTTCATGTTGCTACATACATGTTCAAGCTAGGATTTGTGTTGCATGCTCTAGATTGTTATACGTGCATGTAGTAGGACCATTTTAGGATGCTGCCAAATGTGCATGGGTGCACATGGGTGCTATTTTTAGATGTTTCCATGCTTAGGATAGTGCACTGATGAGTGGTAGTTGCAGAAAACCAGATGCCGGTGATCAGTGTCATTTGCTCATGGGCAACAACCACCGATCAGTGCCACTTGCTCTTGGGCAAGGCCCCTGATAAGTGGCACTTGCTCTTGAGCAAGTACCATTGATCAGTGGCACTTGCCCAAGAGCAAATGGCACTGATCGGTGGCACTTTCCCGAGAGCAAGTTCCATTGATAAGTGGCATTTGGCAAAGAGTTTTTGCACTGATCGGGGGCATTTGGTCTTGGGAAAATGTCTCTGATCAGTGCCATTTGTTGTAGTGCTAGTGCAACTGATCAGTGGCATTTGCAGAAGAACTAATGCCACTGGTCAGTGGTTGTTCATTTTGCAAGCACCTCTAATACTTGTCATCTTACCTGACAAGATATTGAAGAGTGACTGGGACATGGCGGGTGGAGGAGCTCAGGTGGTGGCCGGAGCTGAGGGCGCCGAGGATCTCATCCCCACGAACAGGTGGCTCAAGAGGGTGGACCTTCCTGGCAGGGTCGCCTTCATGAGCCTGCCTCATTCAAGGGGACGATCTCCGAGGACCGGCTGAGGGAGTCCTGTATTAGGGGGTCCCCGGGCGTCCGGGCTATGTGACATGGGCCGGTCTGGTGGGCCGTGAAGATACAAGATAGAAGACTTCCCCCCGTGTCCGGATAGGGCTCTCCTTTACGTGGATGGCAAGCTTGGAATTTGGATATGAAGATTCCTTTCTCTGTAAACCGACTCTATACAACTCTAGGTCCCTCAGGTGTCTATATAAACCAGGTGGTTTAGTCCATAGAGGCAACCACGATTATATAGGCTAGACATTTAGGGTTTAGCCATTACGATCTCGAGGTAGATTAACTCTTGTAACCTCTATACTCATCAAAGTCAATCAAGAAAGAAGTACGGTATTATCTCCATCAAGAGGGCCCTGACGGTGTCCTGGACTAGGGGGTACTCACCACATCATCTCCCGATCAGTTGGATTCGGCCGAGGACCCCCATGGCCGTTTACTCATGGGCCAGTTTGGACAGTCGAAGACATATACGAGGAAGATTCTACAAGACTTGGTGATCAAGACAAGGACTCCTCTCCACTGACGTATTCGACTAGGACTCTTGTTATCCTAGGCCTCTGTTATGTTATATAAGCCGAGGCTAGACTAGTCAATAGATGACTATGACATTACTCATCATACCTGTAGGGTTTAGACCACAACGTACGATCTCGAGGTAGATCAGCTCTTGTAACCCCTATACTCATCAAAGTCAATCAAGCAGGAAGTAGGGTATTACCTCCATCAAGAGGGCCCGAACCTGGGTAAACATCGTGTCCCCTGTCTCCTGTTACCATCGATCCTTAGACGCACAGTTTGGGACCCCCTACCCGAGATCTGCCGGTTTTGACACCGACAATGGTGCTTTCATTGAGAGTTCTGATGTGTGTTCAAAAGATCGATAGCTCGCCTGTAGATCAACTGTGACTTCGGCATCTTCATCACCAGCTCAACTGATCACCTTGGTTCGACCAAGAACTGCGCCCCGTGTTCGGATCACCATGTTCGGAAGAGGGCTTTCATCAAACATCAACTCCAATCTCTATCAAAATCATGGAGGAATCATCCATGGAGCTCGAGGGCTCAACGTCAAGATTGCCCTCGAGCGACTGTGCTATTTTTCTAGACAGCAAACTCGTATCTGCCGCCACCGGCTCCTCGAGTATCTCTTTGACGATTCCTTTGGTGGAATTGTGCGGAATTGAGTCTGATGGAGGAATCTCTGGCAATCTATGATATACCAGAGCGGTTTTGAATCTGGACGGGAATCTGGACGAGTTTGGAGCATGGTGTCCAGCATCTAGCTCAGACGTCCTTTGTAAGATCCAACCGTTGATCGTCTGCGGAACTCCTATATCTACCACCCCTCAAAATTTCTACTTGATCCGACCGTTCAAACTCCAAGAAATCTCCGATGAGCGCAATGATTTTTGGATCCGTTTTCTGCGCGAATACGAATCCGGCCCGAGTTCATGTTTCTTCATGAACGGGATATCGGACACCCCTTTTGAAGGAATTTTTTTAGGGTATTGCGTGTTGTTTTTAAACACATACCCATAAAATTTTAAGCCTCCTCCGAGGTAATCTTCACCATCACGCTGGTGTCAAACCAATCCGGCAGTATTGCTCCACGGATGTCGACCTGCTCTAGACATGTCGCCGCTTTATTGAGCCTAGCTCAACTCCTTCGATCATCATCTCGGCAAACCGAACAAGAGTTCGACATCGAGAAGGATAAATCATCATCAACGTCGCTGCCCCATGAATTACACAGAGCGGGCACACCGGCATCGCCACGCTGTAGCTTCATCAAGCTAGCGTCGATCGCGTCACAAGTCTTGACCTGCGTCGGCATCACCATGCTGCCTCTTCTTCAAATCATCATCAAACACATCGACCTGTTTCGACACATCGTATGAAAGGTAGACTCCGGCATCTCTTCGCCGAGCCGCTCTAACACCTCGGCTAGACCGGGGGCTTCATCATCTCTTCATCAACCTACTCCGGTGACTTTGGCATCACCAGCCGACTAGTTTCGTCAGGATTAGCTGGACCGAGGGCTTTGTCTCGGCAAGCCAACCTTTGCCAGCATCGCCATGCCGGCGCTTTATCACCGATCAGGCAATGGGTGTGCGGATCGAGCCCCAATGATGGGAGTCACCTTTCTTCGGATTGCTATAATAAATAAACCAGGTGCTATTTATCCCAGTAATTTTTGCTTGTTAGGGTCTATTCTCCCCAAAGAATTATTACTCCGATTTGTTCCATCATCTCTACGTAGGCATGTCAAATGGCGGTCGCATTATCGACGGTCACGCGGTGGTACGGTCAGTTTTCGTATATAGTCCGGCAAACGCCGAATCCGGAACTCGGACCGGCATGTGAATTTGGGCTCTTGCCATGCCTTCATCGCGTCATGCCGACGCTCTGCATCAACATTGGCTTCGGCGCCAGGCCACATCTCTTTAAATAAATTATTTTTGCGAAAAGCAATTATGCAAGGATTATATATATATATTTATTTATATTTATATTATTCTTTTTTGACCGCACTATTTTATGCGTGTAGGTGATCGACTTCGACTGTGTTACGCGGTCGCTTCGACAAGCCAACGCCGCTGTCTCAAATTGGCATAAATAGGCTTGCGTGATCACCTTGTTTGTCGTGTTGCCATACCGACGTGTTCGGTTGCCTCGGGGACTTCGGCATCGCCAAGGGAGCTCTACCTCACCGAGTGTTCGGCGCACAGGCCATACTTCTTTTATTACTAACTTTGCATAAATTATTTATTATGCAACAATTTGATTCATCATTATTACCATTATCTCCGGTTTGCACTATTTTTCATGCATAGGTAAATGAATACAGTTGGGCAGTGTTGTCTCCTCGGCTGGATGGGAGGTTTCGTCAGCACTTCATTAACCCGCGCCGGGGGCTTCAGCATCACTCTATCGGCCCGCTTTGGCCGTGCTATGCCACCACTTCAGAGTGTCGAGCTCTTCGCTCCGCCACCTTGGGACTGGCTTGGGGGATGGAACCTTGTCCTGCATCAAGCTTGGACCGCGTCATCAATGTCGAACACATTAACAAGCTAAGTCACTTTTCATGCTCAAAAACTTTCAGTTTTAAAAAAAATTCCCGGTTCGACCAAGCGTCATACTTCCTTGTCAAAACTTTGTTTGTGACGCACAAATTCAAATACCCCGTTTACTTGGGGGCTTCCTTCATGAAGCTTTTCATCTTGCATATGATTATACTTGTACGGCTTCATTCCTTGTCTGTGTATTACGCCACAATATGCACCATATTGACTTAAGTGTTCTGCAAGCTGGGTTGCCTGGCTCCTGGCTTACCCCTAAGTTCCCGATTGTTCGGCTAGGGAGTAAAGGGTGCACCTCTACGATTGTCACGACCGGGTCATCCGAGCTCTGACCTCAGACTGGGTGAAGCCGAAAGCTAGCGCTCTTATTGTTTTCAATCATGGTCGGCACACAATGGAACTCATGAGTACAAAAAATCTATTACACAAGTCTCATAGTAATAATGAGCACCGAAGAAAGGTATCGGTGGGGGTACTATTTTCTTCAAAGATGCTTCCTACACTTTGTCAGTAATATAGCATAAGTTCCCTGAGCGTGCTTTGTCTATTACAGCCTTATGGCCTGATTGCCTAGTCATTGGAAACACCGTCGATACTCTCGACAGGTGGAGTACATGACACTTTTTGGCCCTTGGCCGAAGAGGGAGAAGCCGATGGTCGGTTAAGACGCATTTAAAGTTCGGGTGAACACAGATATGATATAAGTACTTTGGTACATACCATTTATACATAAAATTCTTTTACCCAAGTCACTTGGGGGCTCTTAAAATTTATATGAGCTGTTTTATAGTAAATGTGTTTTCTTCTTGGTCGTTGCAAAGTCTTTTTCTACCGCTCCTTTTTCGACTCGAGTTTATGGTCAATAGTCGGATAGCCTGTCTTCTCTCTGAGAGCCGCTTGAGTTTAGTTTGCTAAACTAACCTCGGAGAAGTACCCCGCCTTTGGGATAAGGAGCTTGAAGGCGTAGGCTAACCCGCGTGAAGTCTTGAGATCGGATGTGTCATGTTAAAGCACGACAGAAGCACAATTTTTTTCCAATTCTTGGATTGGCACCGGACACTTGATCTTGTTCGGACGTCAAGTTTTTACTGACATTTTTTGGTTTTCCAAGCTTATGTCACTTTCAAACTATTTGTGTGTTTTCAGCACAACTATCGCAATGCAACGCCGGACACCTTTAGAGATTCGGCAAAAACATTCTCGGATATTGCTATATATGCATCGGTTTCGAATTGTGTCTTCGGTCAATAGTTGGGTTGCCTGGCTCCTGCGCTTGCCTCCTACGTTCCACTTTGTTTGGCTAGGTGTGCAAAGGGAGAAACACTGCGATTGTGCTTCCAGCTCACATGGTTAAGCACCTCAGTGGAGAAAGCCGAAAACTGACTGTTACAATAAGCATAAACTGGTCAGCGATCCAATGACTGTGTTAAATGACGGGCCATTCATAACATTGGCCGAAGTGTTTACGGCTTGACCTCGACTGTCGCCGAACACTACCGGGGGCTAGTAACTGGCCTCCCAAACTAAATCCTCAAAATTTTGCTCTTACATTAGAGATGAGGTTTCATGATCATGCTTAGCATGACAACCCAAAGAAAGGAACCGATAGCGGGACTATTTTCTTTGGAAGACATTTCTTATGTTAAATAGTAATATAACATATCTCTCTGCGCACCTTTGTTTATAAAAATGTATGGCCAGATTGCCTTGTTTGTCGTAAATCTTTGCCCTCATAAAGGCTTTATAAAGTAGGACAAACACTCCTCGGCTACTGGCCAAGGAGGTGGAAGTCGATGGTCGGTCAACAAAGTTTTGTACAATGCGGATCCGAGCATTAATTATGTGACGTCCTTGGATACATAGAGTCATTACACATAATTTGTGATTTTACTATGGATATCGATCCTTAATTCGGCCACCCATGCCCGCATTAAGGCTCGGGGGCTACTGGGCTTCCCGCTCATTATTTATAAATATTAAAGGGGAACATCGATCCCCTGATCTGGTGTTGCCACCCAACCAGTGTCTCGGGGGCTACTGTGTCGGCAATCCAGTGCAGAAAATTTAAGTGCAATATAGCTTTCGAGGAGATTATGATCCTCAGGATTGGTCGGCCGCACCCAACCTGAGTCTCGAGGACTTTGCACACCACTTTATTTGTCCCGAAGTATTCTGCCGAGCTAGGAGTTGATCCTTGGGCCAACTTTGCAAATCAACCTGAGTCTCAGCAGCTACTGGGATCAGCGGTCTTATGTCATCCTTCAGGTGCGTCTCGGGTTTTAGACCGATACACACCTTGAGGGCTACTTGCTATATATCTCGGTAGAGAATAAATTGCACCAATCAAAAATACTCACAAAAAATCGGCCCACAGTCGGGGTGGTGCACCACCTCGGAAGCAATCCGGCATAAAGCTCGGGCGCTAGTGGCCGGCTCCATAGAGGGCATTTCCGGCATTAAGCTCGGCTAAACTCCTTCAACTTTTTTGAACCAAGGTGATTTATGATACCTCGGATATAGTCCGGCGTTGGAGCTTGGATATAGTCCGGCGTTGGAGCTCGGATACATTCTGGTGCTGGAGCTCGGAAGCGGTCCGGCATTGGTGCTCGGCTGCAAAAGATACCTAGAATGCAGTCCGGCGTGGGAGCTCGGACGCAAGAGGACGCTGCCGCCCCGGAACAACTTCAAACCCGAGGTGTGGCATAAAAATAACAAGGCATTGATAAAGGCCGAAGACTTAAAGGGCTCCTCGGATAGACGAGGTGTGAGATCTTCAGATTTAGCTCGGCAATCCTCAAGATAGAAGATGGGAAGATTTGTTGAACCAGTTTTCAAGACCGACGACCGAAGACGAAGAACAGTTCAGAAGAACCGAGGAGCGTCCCCAACTTGAAGACCGGTCCAGGGGGCTACTGACGGTGTCCTGGACTAGGAGGTACTCACCACATCGCCTCCTGATCAGTTGGACTGGGCCGAGGACCCCCATGGCCGTTTACTCATGGGCCAGTTTGGACAGTCGAAGACATATACGAGGAAGATTCTACAAGACTTGGTTATCAAGACAAGGACTCCTCTCCACCGACGTATTCGACTAGGACTCTTGTTATCCTAGGGCTCTGGTATGTTATATAAGCCGAGGCCAGTCTAGTCAATACATGACTATGACATTACTCATCATACCTGTAGGGTTTAGACCACAATGTACGATCTCGAGGTAGATCAACTCTTGTAACCCCTATACTCATCAAAGTCAATCTAGCAAGAAGTAGGGTATTACCTCCATCAAGAGGGCCCGAACCTGGGTAAACATCGTGTCCCCTGTCTCCTGTTACCATCGATCCTTAGACGCACAGTTTGGGACCCCCTACCCGAGATCTGCTAGTTTTGACACCGACAGGCCCGAACCTGGGTAAACATCGTGTATCCCGCCTCCTGTTACCTTTGATCCTCAAACGCACAGTTCGGGACCCCTACCCGAGATCGGCCGATTTTGACGCCAACATTGGTGCTTTCATTGAGAGTTCCTCTATGCTGTCGACGGAAGGTTCCATGGCTCGTTCGATCATCTACAACGATGTTGTTTCAATGGAGACTTTCCTCCCCAGCCAAATTTTCGTATTCGGCAGCTTCGCACTGCATGCCAACTCGATTGGCCACCTTGAGCAGATCGACAGCTACGCCCCTAGTCATCAGATCAGTTTCGGAAACCTAAACTATGTCGTCGATATCCGAGGAGACTTGATCTTCGAAGGATTCGCACCCCCGACCACCGCTCCGGCCTTAGATCCAGAGCGGACCACCGGGTCCAAAGACGGGTGTCGGTGTCAAAACCGGCGGATCTCGGGTAGGGGGTCCCGAACTGTGCGTCTAAGGTCGATGGTAACAGGAGACAGGGGACATGATGTTTACCCAGGTTCGGGCCCTCTCGATGGAGGTAATACCCTACTTCCTGCTTGATTGATCTTGATGATATGAGTATTACAAGAGTTGATCTACCACGAGATCATAGAGGCTAAACCCTAGAAGCTAGCCTATGATTATGATTGTTTGTATATCTATCGACTAGCCTAGCCCTGGTTTATATAATGCACCAGAGGCCTAGGATAACAAGAGTACTAGCCGAATACGCCGGCGGGGGAGGAGTCCTTGTCTTGACCACCAAGTCTTGTGGAATCTTCCTTGTATGCGGTAGCTGTCTGAACTGGCCCATGAGTATACGGCCATGGGGGTCCTCGGCCCAATCTAACTAACCATGAGACGACGTGGTGAGTACCCTCTAGTCCAGGACACCGTCAGTAGCTCCCTGAACCGGTCTTCAAGTTGGGGACGCTCCTCGATTCTCCCGAACTGTTCTTTGTCTTCGGTCGTCGGTCTTGAAAACTGGTTCAACAAATCTTCCCATCTTCTATCTTGAGGATTGCCAAGCTAAATCTGAAGATCTCACACGTTGGGTATCCGAGGAGCCCTTTAAGTCTTCGGCCTTTATCAATGCCTTGTTATTTTTTATGCCGCACCTCGGGTTTGAAGTTGTTCCCGGGTGGCAGCGTCCTCTTGCGTTCGAGCTCCAACACCAGACTGCATTCGAGGTATGTTTTGCAGCCGAGCACCAACGCCGGACCGCTTTCCGAGCTCCAACGCCGGAATGTATCCGAGCTCCAACGCCGGACTATGCCCAAACTCCAACGCCGGACTGTATCCGGGCTCCAACGCTGGACTATATCCGAGGTGCCATATCACCTTGGTTCAAAAAAGCTGAAGGAGTTTAGCCGAGCTTTATGCCGGACTGCTTCCGAGGTGGTGCACCACCCCGACTGTGGGCTGATTTTTTGTCAACATTTTTGATTGGTGCAATTTATTCTCTGCCGAGATATATAGCCAGTAGCCCTCAAGGTGTGTATTGGTTTAAAACCCGAGATGCACTTCAAGGATGACGTAAGACCGCTGGTCCCAGTAGCCGCTGAGACTCAGGTTGATTTGCAAAATCGGCCTGAGGATCAAGTCCTAGCTCGGTAGAATACTTTGGGACACAAAAGGCGGCGTGCTCAGTCCTCGAGACTCAGGTTGGGTGCGGCCGACCAACCTGAGGATCATAATCTCCTCGGAAACTGTATTGTACTTCAAATTTTCTGCATTGGATAGGCAATGCAGTAGCCCCCAAGACACTGGTCGGGTGGCAACACCAGATTAGGGGATCGTTGTGCCCCTTTAATATTTGTAAATAATAATCCCGAAGCTCAGTATCCCTCGAGCCTTAATGCGGGCACGGGTGGCCGAATTAAGGATCGATAGCCATAATAAAAACACAAATTATGTGTAATGACTCTATGTATCCAAGTATTTTACGTCATTAATGCTCGGATCCGCATTGTACAAAACTTTGGTGACCGACCATCAGCTTCCACCTCCTCGGCCAGTAGCCGAGGAGTGTTTGTCCTACTTTATAAAGCCTTTATGAGGGCAAAGATTTATGAAAAACAAGGCAATCTGGCCATACGGTTTTATAAACAAAGGTACGCAGAGAGATATGTTATATTACTGTTTAACATAAGAAATGTCTTCCAAAGAAAATAGTCCCGCTATCGCTTCCTTTCTTTGGGTTGTTATGCTAAGCATGATCATGAAACCTCAGCTCTAATGTAAGAGAAAAATATTGAGGATTTAGTTTGGGAGGCCAGTTACTAGCCCCCGGTAGTGTTCAGCGACAGTTGAGGTCAATCCGTAAACACTTCGGCCAATGTTATGAATGGCCCGTCATTTAACACAGTCTTCGGATCGCTGACCAGTTTACGCTTATTGTGACAGTCAGTTTTCGGCTTTCTCCACTGAGGTGCTTAACCATGTGAGCTGGAAGCACAATCGCAGTGGTTCTCCCTTTGCACACCTAGCCGAACAAAGCGGAACGTAGGAGGCAAGCGCAGGAGCCGGGCAACCCAACTATTGACCGAAGACCCAATTCGAAACCGATGCATATATAGCAATATCCGAGAATGTTTTTTGCCGAATCTCTAAAGGTGACCGGCATTGCACTGCGAGACTTGTGCTGAAAACACAAAAATAGTTTGAAAGTGCCATAAGCTTGGAAAACCAAAAAAACGTCAGTAAAAACTTGATGTCCGAACAAGATCAAGTGTCCGGTGCCAATCTGAAAATTGGACTTTAGAAGAAAAAAGTGCTTCTGTCGTGCTTTAACATGACACATCATATCTCAAGACTTCAAGCAGGTTAGCCTACGGCTTCAACCTCCTATCCTGAAGGCGGAGTACTTCTCATTAGGCCAGTTTAGCAAACTAAACTCCAGCGGCTTTGAGAGAGAAATTAGGCTCCCCGGCTAGTGACCACACACTCGTGTCAAAAAAGGGAGTGGTAAAAAAAGACTTTGCAACAACCAAGAAGAAAATACATTTACCATAAAATAGCTCATATAAATTTTAAGAGCCCCCAAGTGACTTGGGTAAAAGAATTTTATGTATAATGATTCTATGTACCGAAGTACGTATATCATATATGTGTTCACCCAAACTTTAAACGCGTCTTAACCGACCGTCGGCTTCTCCCTCTTCAGTCAAGGGCCGAAGAGTGTTATGTACTCCACCTGTCGAGAATATCGACGGTGTTTCCGATAACCAGGCAATCAGGCCATAAGGCTGTAACAGACAAAGCGCGCTCAGGGAACTTATGATATATTACTGACGAAGTGTAAGAAGCATCTTCGAAGAAAATAGTACCCCCACCAATACCTTTCTTCGGTGCTCATTATTACTATGAGACTTGTGCAATAGATTTTTTGTACTCATGAGTTCCGTTGTGTGCCGACCATGATTGAAAACAATAAGAGCGCTAGCTTTCGGCTTCACCCAGTGTGAGGTCAGAGCTCGGATGACCCGGTCATGACAATCGCAGAGGTGCTCCCTTTACTCCCTAGCCGAACAATCGGGAACGTAGGGGTAAACACAGGAGCGAGGCAACCCAGCTTGCAAATCACTTAGGTCAATATGGTGCATATTGTGGCGTAATACACGAACAAGGAACGAAGTCGTACAAGTATAATCATATGCAAGAGGAAAAGCTCCATCAAGGGAGCCCCCAAATAAACGGGGTATTTGAATATGCGCGCCACAAACAAAATTTTTACAAGGAACTTTGTCACAAACAACTTTGTGCCAAAAAGTATAATGCTTGGTCGAACCGAACAAAATTTAAAACAGAAAGTTTTTGAGCATGAAAGCAACTTAGTTGGTTAATGTGCTCGGTGTTGATGACGCGATTCGGGCTTGTGGCGGGACGAAGACGCCCATTGATCTGTGACAGATCCGACAAGGTTCGCAGTCCTCGGCATGGCCGAGGTCCCAGCCCCCAGGCCCGAGGTGTCCGAGCAAGGAGTTCGGCACTCCGGAGTAGTGACCACCTAATGCAGTCAAAATCGATTACCTGCACACATAAAACGGTGCGGTCCAGGAAATAATATATATATATATATATAATCATTGCATAATTGCTTTACGCAAAAATAATTTATTCAAAGAAATGTTGCCTGGCACCGAAGCCAAGGTCGATGCAGGGCGTCAGCGTGACGCAGTGAAGGCGTGACAAAGCGTGAATTTGTAGGGCGATCCGGGCTCCGGATGCGGCGTTCGCCGAACTATGTACGGAAATTGACCGAACCACCACGCGACCATTTTTAATGTGGCCGCCATTTGATAGACCTGTGTACATATGATGGAAACAAACTAGAGTAATAATTCTTTAAAATAAACCCAACAAGCAAAAAAATTAGGATTAATAGCACCTGGTTTATTTTTTGTAGCATTCCAAAGAAAAGCGACTCCCAAAATCGAGAATCGATCCGCACACCCATTGCCTGATGGGCGATAAAGCGATGGCTGGTGATGCTGGCAGAGGTTGGCTTGCCGAGGCGAAGCCCTCGGTCCAGCTAACATGACGAAGCTGGTCGGCTGGTGACGCCGAAGTCACCGGAGTATGTTGATGAAGAAATAGCCAAGTCCCCGGTCTAGCCGAGGTGACGGAGCAAGCCGATGAGGAGTTGTTGTAGCTGCCATGTCAGCCGAGGTGTTGAAGTAGTTCGGCGTGATGGACATTGGCTCGAAGAAGCAACAGTGCGGCCATGCCGACGCGGGTCGTAACTTGTGACGCGGTCAATGCCGGTTTGATGAAGTGCAGTGATGCCTGTGTTCCCGTTCCGCGTATTCCGTGGGGCGGCGATGTTGGTGATGATTTATCCTTGTTGATTCTGAACTCTTGTTCGCTCGCCGAGATGATGATCCGAAGAAGTTGAGCTCGGCTCAAAAGGCGACGACGTGTCTGGCGCAGGTCGGTAGCCGTGGAGCAGTATTGCCGGACTGGTTTGACACCAGCACGATAGTGAAGATTACCTCAGAGGAGGCTCAAAATTTTATGGGCACACGTTTAAAAACAACACACAATACCCTAGAAGAGAATTCCTCTAAAAAGGTTGTCCAATATCACGTTCATAAAGAAACATGAATTCGGGTCGGCTTCGTATTCGCGCAGAAAACAGATCCAAAAATTGGTCCACTCATCGGAAGGTTCCCGGAGTTTGAACCGTCGGATCGAGCTGAAATTTGGAGGGGTGGTAGATTTGGGAATTCCGCAGTAGATGAACGGTTGAATCTTCCAAAGGACCTCCGAGCTGGGCTCTTGAGACCACGCCCTAAACTCGTCCAGATTCCCATCTGGATTTGACAGGGCTCCGGTATATCGTAGATTGTCAGAGATTCCTCCATCGGAACTCGACGAAATTTTCTAGGGTTGTTGTAGACTCGATTCCGCACAATTCTGACAAAGCAATCGTTAAAATGACACTCGAGGAGGCGGTGGAGGAAGATACGCGTTCGCTGTCCAGAAAAACAGCACGGTTGCCCGAGGGCAATGTTGACGTTGAGCCCCCGAGCTCCATGGACGATTCCTCCATGATCTTGATAGAGATCGGAGTTGGTGTTGATGAAGGCCCTCGTCCGAACATGACGATCGGAGGCAGGGCACAGTCCTTGGTCAAGCCATTGTGACCAGTCGAGCCAGTGACGAAGATGTCAACGTCGCAGTTAATCTGCAGACGAGCCATCGATCCTTTTGCCGATCACACAGTGGAACTCTCAATCAAAGCGCCAATGTCGGTGTCAAAACCGGCGATTCTCGGGTAGGGGATCCCGAACTGTGCGTCTAAGGTCGATGGTAACAGGAGACAGGGGACACGATGTTTACCCAGGTTCGGGCCCTCTCGATGGAGGTAATACCCTACTTCCTGCTTGATTGATCTTGATGATATGAGTATTACAAGAGTTGATCTACCACGAGATCATAGAGGCTAAACCCTAGAAGCTAGCCTATGATTATGATTGTTTGTATATCTATCGACTAGCCTGGCACTGGTTTATATAATGCACCAGAGGCCTAGGATAACAAGAGTACTAGCCGAATACGCTGGTGCGGGAGGAGTCCTTGTCTTGACCACCAAGTCTTGTGGAATCTTCCTTGTATGCGGCAGCTGTCCGAACTGGCCCATGAGTATATGGCCATGGGGGTCCTCGGCCCAATCTAACTGACCAGGAGACGATGTGGTGAGTACCCCCTAGTCCAGGACACCGTCAATGGGAATTTAGAGCCCGCCGGACTCCCTACAATTATGGAGCTCGCCACCGGAGATCCAGAGGGGACGGCGTCATCAGCAAACCCAAAGACGAACCGAACTCCCCTTGTTGCTAGAGCGTCGGACTCTCCCTCGGACTCTAAATACGAACTCTCGAGGTCCGCAACATGCGGGCGCAGCCAGGAGGCCCTCACCCCAGTCGGCCCAGCGGACTCTCGCCTCTATGTCCAAACCTCGCTCCTAAACAAGGCTCTGGACTTAATGCGATCCGTCGCCATAAAAGAGGAATCGCTTCCGAATTACGCCTAACCCGGACCAGGGGATGAGAGCAGGGAATTTTATGTCCCACCCACCACCCACTTCATAGCCACTGTCGAAGATCTAACCGACATGCTGGACTATGCCTCCAAAGACATCGACGGTATGGACGACGATGCCAGAGACGATCAAGGCCAAAACCCTCCATTTACCGGACGTTGGACGGCCACCTCCACATACGACGTATACATGGTGGATACACCCAAAGAGGATGATGACGACAGCAAGAAGGGTCCGGTTGAGGACAAGCCTACCGAAGCACCTGCAAACCGTCGACGTTAGTGGCGCCGCTCAAAATCACGTCACAAAAAAGACAGCAATACCGGCACCGAAGACAATAACACTTCGAAGAACGCCGAAGACCCCGAATCCCCTATCGAGCCAACATCCGAACATGATGATTGGGAGGACGGGCAAGTTAACCACAATGATCCAATCGGGAATGAAGACTCGGAGGATAGTAACTACCTACTGATCTCCGAAGAGTATGTGAGCCTCGGTGACGAAGACTTTATCATGCCAGAGGAGCCCCTCGAGCAAGAGCGCTTTAAGCGTAGACTAATCACCATTGCGAGAAGCCTGAAAAAGAAGCCGCGGCAGCTTCAAGCTGAACAGGATATACTCAATGATAGATGGACTAATGTCCTGGCATTCGAGGAATACGACCTCGAACGCCCAACCAAGAGTTACCCGAAGCGTAAGCTACTACCTCAATTTGACAACGAGGCCCTTGAGCCAATACCGCCAAAGCATAAAACTACAGATGAACCCGACTGACCACCACATGGACGGGACAGACTGGCTGCCCACGCCGAACACCAGCCCGCGCCACCCCGCCGTCGAGGCAGGGAGGCAGTGGCCCCGCGCTATACCTATGACCTACACAAGGACCTGGATAGTAGAGCCGGTCAGACAAGATCAATCTATGGGTCAAGGGGGCATGCTCCGACACGAGAGGATGGCAACCAGGCCTAGTGTGAAAGGCACAACCTCACTCGAGCCGAGAATCACGTTCGGCCTTCGTCCGAACTACGCCGCGGTATCGCCCGATATAGAGGCGCCGCACACCTCTTATGCCAACGTAGTGATGGAACATCAGTTCCCTGAAGGGTTTAAACCCATGAACATTGAATCATACGATGGTACGATGGACCCCGCAGTATGGATCGAAGATTTTCTTCTCCACATTCACATGGCTCGCGGTGACGACCTCCACGCCATCAAATACCTTCCCCTAAAACTCAAAGGGCCAGCACGGCACTGGCTGAACAGCCTCCCAGAAAACTCTATCGGAAGCTGGGAAGACTTGGAGGACGCCTTTAGAGACAACTTCCAAGGGACCTATGTTCGGCCTCCAGACGCCGATGACCTTAGTCACATAGTCCAGCAACCCGGAGAGTCGGCCCGGAAACTCTGGACCGGGTTCTTAATTAAAAATAATCAAATTGTGGAATGTCTGGATGCTGAAGCCCTCGCGACCTTTAAACACAGCATCCGAGATGAGTGGCTCGCCCGACACCTCGTCCAAGAAAAGCCAAAGTCCATGGCAGCCCTTACCGCACTCATGACCCGCTTTTGCGCAGGAGAAGATAGCTAGCTAGCTCGTAGAAGCAATAGCACCAGCGACCCCAGCATTTCCGAAGCCAGGGATGGCAACGGCAAGCCACGATGCAAAAAGCACAAGCGTCAAAGCAACAACCAAGATACTGAGGACAAGGCGGTCAACGCCGGATTCAGTGGCTCCGAACCCAGTCAACGGAATAAGCCATTCAAAGGAAACAGAGATGGTCCATCTAGTTTGGACAGAATACTCGATCGGCCTTGCCAGATCATGGCACCCCGATAAGCCTGCCAATCATACCAACAAAAATTGTTGGGTCTTTAAACAGGCCGGCAAGCTCAACGCCGAACACAAGGGGAAAGGGCCGCCCAGCAAGGACGACGATGAAGAGCCATGCTCACAGAACACAGGGGGCAGAAGAAATTTCCTCCCCGGGTCAAAACGGTGAACATGATCTACTTCACTCACATCCCTAAACCGGAGCGCAAGCACGCATTAAGGGACGTCTATGCCATAGAGCCAGTCGCCCCAAAGTTTAACCCATGGTCAGCTTGTCCGATCACTTTCGATCGCAGAGACCATCCGACCAGTATTCGTCATAGAGGTTCAGTCGCATTGGTTCTCAATCCAATTACCGACGGATTCCACCTCACGCGAGTCCTTATGGACGGCGGCAGTAGCCTCAATCTACTTTGTCAGGACACCATCCGTACAATGGGCATTGATCCATCAAGAACCAAGCCCACGAAAACCACCTTTAAAGGGGCAATACCTGGCGTAAAGGCCTGTTGCACAGGATCCATAATGCTGGAAGTCGTCTTTGGCTCACCGGATAACTTCCGGAGGGAAGACCTGATCTTCGACATTGTCCCGTTCCGAAGCAGCTATCACGCACTACTCGGACGAACCGCTTTCGCCTGCTTCAATGCAGTCCTGCACTAAGCTTATATCAAGCTTAAGATGCCTGGACCACATGGCATTATCACAGTTAATGGAAACATGGTGCGCTCCCTCCGTACAGAGGAGCATACCGCAGCCCTCGCGGCCGAGGTGCAGGGCAGCCTTGCTGAGATGAAAACCACACTGGCAGTCAAGCCCCCGGTCATGATTAAACGAGTCTGGTCTACCCTGCAGAACGACAATAGCTAGATTAGCAATTCGTCCTCCGCCAATGCCCCACCCTGATAGCGGCATACGTACTACGCGTACATAACTACGCGTTAAAAATACCATGGGCAGTGACGGAGGCATGCTAAACATAGGGTCCACAATACGGCTTGACCCTATTCGGACCTACATATTGCTCCACCTTTTTCTTCTTGTTTTAATTTTTTTAGGTTCTTTACAACCCGCATCAATTTCTGGAGCTAACAAGGGCTCCCTTCTAGGCCCCTTATACATACTCGATTGTCAATCCTCTCAAAGGATCCTAAACCAAGGTGAAAAGCGGCACAGACATGTGGGAGTATGTCCAAAGGATCTTCTAGATCATTTTTCAAATTTAGGACATGTACAGCTTTCCCTTGTTCTCGACATGTAAAATAGCCGTGATGCTTATTGCATCTTCTGTAAAAATATGTTTTGACGTACCAATCAGATTATAATAGAAACAGTTTCGCCCAGCCTTGTTTGCTATTGGCCTTTTTTCTGTTTTCCCACTTTATGTTCAAATTGGCATATACAGCTTGGTACGACTTAAATCGCCAGGGGCTCTATTCAAGCCATATACATATCTGCAACAATAGGAAGTCCGAACACTTTCAGAGTACACTTTGGCGTCCCGAATACTACATTATATGCATCGGCTCCGATCACGTCTTTGGTCAATAGTTGGGTTGCCTGGCTCCTGTGTTTGCTACCTTACGTTCCGTTTTTGGCTAAGGTAGTAAAGGGAGAACTACTGCGATTGTGTTTCCGGCTAGCCCGGTCAAGCACCTCGATAGAGAAAGCCGAAAACTGACTGTCGTGATGCGGCGAGAGCTGGTCCGCAATTTGGTGACTTATTAAATCTCTAGCAATTTCTTCCATATTACATGAAGGTCTGGCTTTGTTCAGACATGTGTCTAAAGGCATCTAAGTTCGATAGATGCATACGCACCAGGGGCTATCTTACAACCCCATTGTCAAACTCCTATGGCTAAGTGAGAGTGGTAAAGCTGCATAGTATGATTGCCTCGCTCGCCGCACTAACACCTCCTTTACGGACCAAGATGTTGGGTCAAGAGTGATTATGTGCTATCCTGAACACCCCCGTACTAGTTACATGGGGGCTGAAGCCGACGACTAGCAAACTCTCAAAGATACAAATGGCCACATAGGAGGAGAAGTAATTCAAGATAACAGGCACAAATATATTACAAAAGCCTCAGTTTATGATAAAATGCATGGGTGGCTCAGATACATTTACTCGAACATAATACCCTTCGAGCATTGACCCTCTATCAAACGGGCACCCTCAAGGACATTGTCGAAGTAGCGCTCCGGCGTGCGGTGAACCTTGTCTCCGGGCGGACCTTCAATGGCTACGCTCGCGGCCTTCATCTTTGCCCAGTGCATCTTGACACACGCAAAGGCCATCCGCGCGCCCTCAATGCATGCCGAGCACTTTACTGCCTCTATTCGGGGTAAGGCATCACCAAGTCACTTGACCAGGCCAAAGTAGCTACTCGGAATGGGTCCGGCTGGCCACAACCGGACTATGATGTCCTTCATGGCCAAACCGGACATCCTGTGCAGCTCCGCCAGCTGCATCATCTGATTGTTGAGTAGCGTTGGTCGCTACGGCGCCAAATGTTGCAACCAGAGGAGCTTCTCTATCGTGTTCACGTCTTGGACCCGGAAATATTGGGCGGCATCAGCCGCACTCCTCGTGAGATCCGTGAGAGCATCTGGAGCACTCCATAGTCGATTTAGCAAAGCATATATTCGACCGCCGAATATACTCTATAAAAGAAAAGGCTTACCAGCTGCTATCTGTCTAGCTTGCTTGATCTCCTCGCGAGCAGCCCGGGACTCGGACCGCACCTCCTTTGCAGCTTGAAGAGCCTTGGTGAGATCGGCCGCTTGGGCCTTGTTACTCTCCTCCAAGGAATCACACTTGGTGGCGGCCTCCTGGAGCGCTTGCTCTACTTCGGTCACCCTAGCCTCATACTTAAGGCGGGCGGCCTTTTCGGCCTCCACATCCGCAGACGCTTTCTCTCCGGCTGCTTTGCTTACCCTCGCCTCCTCCTTGGCTTCGGCAAGGACACTCTTGAGGGCCTCGACCTCGGTCGTGTTTCCTACAATCATTAATAGTTGTGCATGAGCGTAAAACTCTGTGTTTGCATTATAATTCAGGCTTGTAAGGGGTCTTTTAAAAGCATGCCTTGGGCCTCATTGAACCGCTTGTTAATACGGTCGATCTCATCATCAGCCAGCTTCAGTTTCTGCTGGAGTTCGGAAACTTCCACATTCTTGGCCGAAGCTGCTAGCAGCGAAGCCTGTTCACCAAAATAGACAAGTATGTTACCTCTAGAATATTCGACCCTCTGTCTGGCCCTTTCTTCAAAAAGCCAAATAGAGTCTCAGGGGCTGCTATCTATACACAGGTGTATGATTATACAGGCAAAAGCGACCACAAATATTACATCACATACCTCAAAACCTGTTAGCGGGCTAGTGAACACTTTGTTCAGTCCGCTTTTGGCGGACTGAACCTTTTCAACCATTGGACCCATCAGGGCACGGTGCTCATCCATGATGGAAGCACGGTGAAGTGCTTCCCTCAATGTATCTGGCGCCTTCGGATTGAAGGAGGTCGTCGGTGGAGTCGACACTCCCCCCTCTTTTGAAGGGGACTGCTCGCTCAGGTCCGGAGCCGTGTGGGACTCCGGAGCAATATTCGGCTGGGGGCCGGACTGGTCAAGGCCCCCGCCGTCAGTCTCCATGGG
>NC_041388.1:449607692-449616189 GCF_002162155.2 Triticum dicoccoides | reverse complement strand
GTTTCAGCGGCCCTCCGCATTTCTCCCTGGCGTGGAGAGGTCCTTTGGGATAACACATCGGCATCATCCGTGGCAGGTGGCGGGGAGGCTCGAGGAGGCGACTCGCTCTCCATCATCTCCGGCGCCAAAGAATTCCCCAAAGACAATGATTGTTGGGGGGATCACGGGCCGGACTAGAAAACATAGATGATATATCACCCTATAATTCATAAAAGCCAGACATATGCATTATCTTTCAATACTTACGATTCGGCCAGGGGCTTCGGCCTGGGGTTCCACTCGGGGACGGATTCGACGTCCGATTCCAAATTGTCCGAAAGGGAGAGTTTCCCCTTCTTGGATGCCTCCGCCTCTAGGTCTGCGAAAGCCCCCCTTTTCTTCTTTCCTCCCTTAAGGGGAGAATTGCTCTCCTCCTCTCCCTCTTCGTCTTCGTCTCTATGGCACCCCAATCTGCATGGAGCAGGGGGCCTTCGCAAGTCAGCTCAGGATAACGCCTGACGCACGACAGGTCCATGATATAGCATTCCAGGTACAACAATATTCATCAAATACATGTGTATAAGATTACATCATTGATTAATACAATTATCTAGCATAGCCCTAAGGCTATTATATGGCAGCGGAAGTCTTGGTTTGGCGGCTCATCAACTCTGGCTGGGCTCCACAACTCACAGGACTAGCAAGGTTACGGCCTAGCACGACGGAACAAGCGAACAATTCGGGCACGACCTACAAAACTGGCATGACACGCCAGGTTAGTACATTGAATGTACTTGCAAGACAACCAAATACACAGCATCCAAACAAACAGATGACTAAGCAAGAACCAAGCATATGCAACAGTCTACTTCAACACAACTTCTAAGCATGGCATGATATTAACTAGAATCATAAATCATACTAAGCATGAACAACATCATAGCATCTACTAGCATGGCGTATCAAACTTACTTCTAACAAAGCAATAGCAAAGCATAGCATATCAAAATATGGCATGGCATCATGAAACTATGCTGGAAATAAACTACCAATTACCTTCCGTGAAGACATATGGCAATAACCTTATGCAACAATCACTTACTCTGCCATGGCTCCTCGGAGCACATGCATGACTTACCAAGACCTTGTCTCGGGGTATATCAACACATCATTGTGACTTCTCATGATTTTCCCATAGTCCAAGTCACCATATTATTTATCACATCTTAGTTATTTCAGGTTTATCCTCCACTTCGACCAAGACCCGATAGTGTGACCTACTACAAACTTTTGCCCATGACCGAGGACGCGGCTATCGATAGATTAAACATACACTCTGCAGAGGTAGTGCACTGTACCCACACCACAGAACCCATGGCCTCGCACTCCCATTCGGGTGGACCAACGGCGTTTCGACAAAACCGACCTACTGCCATGACACTCTCCTGGCCACTCCGACCAACACCCTTTATTGGTTCAGTCTGGGGTGGCCCCATACCTACCAAAGGTACCAACGGCCACCGTCATGGCAAAACGGTCCCAAACGGGGACATGAGCTCAAAACCTAACCCGGGCACACAAGGCTTATGTCCACCTACCTGATCAGGGTAACGCGTGCCCATAACCTACCCTCGCGGAAGGCACCGCCGAGAGGCATGACTATAGACCCAGCTAGGACCTGCCACAAGCTAAATGTGGTTGCACTGGAGAAAGCTCGATTTTGTGGCACTATGATATCCCAGTGATGACGGAGGGATCAAATTATTAACTTTTCAATCATCAATCATCAGGCGAGCATTTTAACATGAATGCAACAACTATCATGCAACGTACCGATGCGGTAACAAAATCAAGCTTTTCAAATGAACAATGATAGCATGCGAAACATGGCAATAACAAGTACTAGTAATTTCACTAGTGCAACAGAATTATCATAACATCGATACTACTAACATGAAAATAAACTAGACAGAGGCATGATATTACCCGTAACAACAGCAAATTAGCATGTCAACTTATTTCTTGAAAGCATAAGCATGCAAGACAGATAACAAAAACATATGGCATGACTAAAATAACAGCAGACGAAACAGACAAGAGACTCTTGCAACTAAACACACACACGAGGTGCAAGCAAAGTCAACATGCAAGTTCGGGGCTCATGATAAGAGGCTGGCTTGCCTGGGGTCATCAAATATTTCGGGAAGAAGTGTGAAACGGTCGAGGAAAGAGTTGCCGAAAATAGTTCTCTCTCGGAGGGGGTTGTTTACGGGCAAGGTCAAAGGGGTCATTTTCAATATGTCAAACCATAGTGAAAATGATGGGAATAGAACGGGCTCGATGAGATGAAGACGTGGGCGTTGGATTCACCTCAATCGGAGTCTCGAGCAAAAAGTTATAGCCCGACGAAGTTTAGGGACCAATCTGTAAAAAGATTTCTACACCCAGGCCCCTGAACTAAAAACAGAAAGCGCATTTACAAGAATACACCTTCAGATCAGAGAAAATGCATTTCGAGCCGTAGTACAAAGTAAATACGTTTTCCTGAGAGGAAAATGTATTCTAACCTGAAGAAGAGACGAAAGACGTTTTTGATAAGGGAAAGCGAACTCCGGTGAGTACGTCTCCACTAATTTGACGTGGCGGAGCAGGGCCGGCCTTGAGTGGCTGCTAGGTGGGGTCCGCCGGGAGGGGGCCCACTGGCAGGTCTACTTCTTCCTCCTCCCGCTCACCCGCGATGCAGCGATGAGGCTGGTGGCCCGACACGGATTCCCGGCGACTCCGGCCCCCTCTCGCGACGCTCGACCTACCGGCGTGCTCAGGGGAAGGAGCCGCACCCTTCTGTGGGCACAACAGTCGCCGGGGAGCACGGGAGAAGGCGGAGCCACGACCACGGCGGACGGTGGCTACGGGTGGGGATGGACATGGCGCTCCAGCGGCGGCGGGACGTAGTTGAGGGGCTAGGGAGGCTCGGCAGGCTTCGGTGGATCTACTGGTGGAGGAAGACAGGGAGGGAAGGGCTCATCTTGAGCCAATTTAGGCCGAGGCCGGCGATGGGCACACTACTAGGAAAAGGGCTATAGATAGGATTGACACTAATGGCGCACGAGGGAAGTAGTGCGCCACTACTATATACTAATGGCGCACTAGTTGGTGATGTGCCATTAGTGTGGAAGACACTAATGGCGCACCAGAAAATAGGTGCGCCACTAGTGATAAATTTTTTTTTCATTTTTACATACATACTAATGGCGCATCCTACCGAAGTGCGCCATTACTAGTTCTAACTAGTAATGGCGCACCAGATAGGGAGTGCGCCAGTACTGAATTTTTTTATTCTTTTTTTTGCAAAACTACTAATGGCGCACCGCCTCACAGTGCGCCATTACTAGTTTAAACTACTAATGGCGCACCCTGTAAAAGTGCGCCATTAGTATATATTTTTTTACTTTTCTGCAAAACTACTAATGGCGCACCACCTGCAGGTGCGCCATTAGTAACCAGGGTTACTAATGGCGCATTTGCAGGTGGTGCGCCATTAGTAACCTGGGACCCCAACAAGATATTTTGGACAGCCACACCTACCCACTCACTTTCCCCACTTCATTCCCTCCACCTCCTTCTCCAAGCTTTCGGCTGCCTCCTCCTCCTCACCTCATTTCCACCATAGATTCATCAAAATTAAGTGGTGAAATTACCTTTTTTTGATAGGTAAGTAAGGGGAAAGCTATCTTCATGATGTAGATCTACTTTTTTTCTCCCTAGCTCGCTCCAACAACGTGCACATGCACTTTTTGTGGCCTAGCTAGATCTATGTATGTTTGTGGTGTTGCATGTGTTTGTGGTGTTGCATATATGTTTGTGTTTGCAGGTACCGGTATTTGAAATGCGATAGTTGCCAATATTTTGCCGGAATGTTGATTCATTTCCGTTTCAGCGAGAATTTTGGCACTATGCATTCTTTTTGGTCCTATTTTTAGGGAAGGTCATGCCAAATTTTTTCTTGGTTCTAAAATATCGTTTTGCTCTACCCCACAGGCGAGCATGGTCCGCACGATGACCGAAGGCATCATGAATAGGTTTTTGAGCTCCGCGAAGGCCGAGATGCTTCAAAAGAACGAGACGGAGATAAGATGTCCGTGTCGAAGATGCAAGCTGAAGAGCCTTATTGCAGACCCGGATTCCAGGCAGGTGCGGGACCACCTGCTGTTGCGTGGTTTCATGGATGGCTATCGATGGCAAGGTGATGAAGATGACTATGAAGTCGTCCATGGGGGACGGGCAAGAAATGAGGAAGGGCAACAAGACAAGTACCACCGCGGCAAGGGCGGGCGAGAAGACGGAGAATCTCCAGGACATGATCACGACGGTGATGTTGTACACAGTCATCATGTAGAAGATGTCGTACATGATGATGAGGAAGATCAAGGCGAAGGGCATGATCATGAAGATGAAGATGCCGGAGCAGACGACGATGGAGGCTGGGTGCAGGACCCTCATATTCAAGAGCTGCTTCTCAAGCAGACGGATAACGCAAGAGCTGCCGCCCGAGAGAAAGCCAAGCTGGATCAACTGGAGATAGACGCGGTTACTCCATTGTATGAAGGATGCAGGCCCGAGGATACCCGCCTGAAAGTAACGCTCATGGCTCTGGAGATGAAGGTAAAACACAAAATGACCGACGCATGCTTCGACAAGAACATTTCATTCTGGCACGAACGTCTTCCCAAGGGGAACAAGTGCCCGACCAGTTTCGAGGAGGCGAAGAAAATTGTGTGTCCTCTGGATTTACCGCACGTGAAATACCATGTGTGCATGAAAAATTGCATCATTTATCGGGACGAGCACGCGGAGTCTACCATATGTCCGGTGTGCGGCGTCACTCGATACAAGAAGAGGAAGAAAGCTCCTTGAAAATCGGTGTGGTACTTTCCGATCACTCCTCGTCTGCAGCGGTATTTCGCGGACCCTAAGGTAGCAAAGCTCCTGTGTTGGCACGCGGATAGGGAGGAGAAGAAGCGGGAAGATGACGGAAATGATCCGGAGATAAATAAAAAAGACAAGATGCTGAGTCACCCTAAGGATGCGAGCCAGTGGCAAGCATTGAACTTCGAATACCCAGAATTTGGGAAGGATCCAAGGAACATCATGCTGGGCGCGAGCACCGATGGAGTCAATCTGTTTGGCAGCCAGAGAAGCACACATAGCACCTGGCCTGTGTTTGTGTGGATGTACAACCTTCCCCCCTGGTTGTGCATGAAGAGGAAGTACATTCACATGAGTATGCTAATTGAAGGGCCGAAACAACCAGGGAACGACATCAATCTGTATCTGGGGCTGCTGAAAGAGGAGCTAGACACGCTGTGGAAAACGCCAGCCAATACGTGGGACGCCGCAGAGAAAGAATATTTCCCTATGAGAGCCGCACTGCTCACGACAGTGCACGACTATCTCGGTTACGGATATCTCGCGGGGCAGGTAGTCCATGGATTTTCTGGATGCGTAAGGTGCATGGATGACACAACATATCGCCAGCTAGATAGAGATCTCGGGTCTTCGAAAACCGTGTTCATGGGACATCGAAGGTGGCTTCGCGACGATGACCCGTGGAGGAAACGCAAGGATCTGTTCGATGGTGAAACCGAACCCCGAAAACGCCCGCGTACGAGGAGCGGCGAGGAAATAGATGAGCTGTTGAAAAATTGGAAAGATTGCCCACTGCCGGGAAAGAAGCAAAAGGCGCCAGAGCCGGGAAAGAAGCGAAAGGCGCCAGAGCTGCTGCTGAAGGTATGGAAAATGAGGTCTGTTTTCTGGGACTTGTCGTACTAGAAGATCCACCGTGTGCCTCACAGCCTTGATGCCATGCATATCACGAAGAACGTGTGCGAGAGTCTACTTGGTACCCTGCTCAACATGCCAGAGAGGACCAAAGATGGGCCGAAAGCAAGGGCAGACTTGAAATCAATGGGCATCACGCAGGAGCTTCACGCTAATGATGATGATGATGATGATGATGATGATGATGATGATGATGATGATGAGGCGAAGCAGGACACAGAAACTCGTCGCAAAGGCAAAAAGGCCAAGAAGACCGGAAGTGACTACCCTCCCGCGTGCTTCACTCTAAGTCAGGAGGAGATCGAGCAATTTTTCACCTGCCTCGTAGGAGTAAAACTTCCTTACGGTTACGCGAGAAAGATAAGCAGATACCTAGACCCAACGAAGCAGAAGTTTAGCGGGATGAAGTCTCACGACTGTCACGTGCTGATGACGCCGATACTTCCAGTTGCAATCCGTGGGATCATGGACGTGCATGTCCGTGAAACGCTATTTGGCCTATGCAACTTTTTCGACGTCATCTCTCGGAAGTCGATTGGCGTGAGGCAACTCAGAAGGCTACAGGAAGAGATCGTGGTGATACTATGCGAGCTTGAGATGTACTTCCCGCCTGCATTCTTCGACGTTATGGTGCATCTGCTAGTCCATATCGTGGACGATATCATCCAACTCAGGCCGACGTTCCTGCACAGCATGATGCCGTTCGAAAGGATGAATGGTGTCATCAAAGGATACGTTCACGAGGGAAGTATAGCCAGGGGCCAGAGGGAAGTATAACCAGGGGCTTTCTGACCGAAGAGTGCATCTCCTACTGCATGAATTATCTAGGCATCGAGAACCCCGTTGGTGTGCCCGTCAACAGGCACCTTGGCAGGCTCGCTGGATGGGGTCACCGTGAGGGTCGCCGCGAAATGCATGTCGACTTCGAGGGTCGACTCGCCAACTTTGAAAGAGCAAACCTAGTCGCGCTACAACACATAGACGTGGTCGATCCTTGGGTGGTAGAGCACAAAACTTTTATTGAGAAGACGTACAATGACCGAGGCCAACAGAGGACGGACGGAGATATAATCAAAGAGCACAACTCATGTTTCACATGTTGGTTCAAGTAGAAGCTTCTGTCGTACCCTTTACATGAGGATTCTTCTGCGGAAGAACAACTCATATTCGCCTTATCACAGGGCGCCGAGCACAACCTGATGACCTATGAGGCGTACGATATCAATGGCTACACATTCTACACCGAGAACAAGGACATGAAGAGCGATGGTTATCAGAACTCCGGGGTAACGATGGAATCCTACACCGGTAACGACAAGGACAGATACTACGGAAGGATCGAGGAGATCTGGGAGTTGAGCTACGCTGGAGAGAAGGTCCCGATGTTCCGTGTCAGATGGGCCAAGAGCGTCCTAAAAGAAGACCGGTATTTCACCACCATGGTTATACCCGAAGCCAAATCCAAGACCGCGGGCGCAAACGTCACCGCAAAAAATGAGCCATGGGTACTGGCTTCCCAAGTGGACCAATGCTTCTTCATTACCGACCCGTCAAAGCCCAGTCATGTTGTCGTGAGGAGAGGCAAAAGGAAGATCATCGGAATGGATGGAGTAGCCAATGAGCAAGACTTCGACAAGTACGGCGACCCGAAGATCGAACATGACGACGACGATGAAGTAGCAACACACACCACAAGAAGAAGCAGGACCACCCTACCTAAAGGACGTCCGTTCCACAGAAGAACTCCATTTGCGAAAAAGAAGGGCAAGAAGATTGTGAACAGATAGCTAGCTAAGATCGATTGTATTTAAATCGTAGTCTTCATTTCTCGATTGTATTTCATGGGAACTTTTTGATATCATGAATATTTTTAAATTTCATAGGCACTTTTTGAATTCATGAGGACACTCGATCTCGATCCCCCTCCACCGCCACCGACGAGCACCCGGCCCCCCGCACCCTCCCCCGCTCCACCGCCGCCAACGGGCACCCCCCGCACCCTCCCCCGCTCCACCGCCGCCGCCGATGATATTTTCAAGTAACAAATTTGAACATATTTTTTTAAAAATTATTACTGTTTTTATAAAAAATATTACTGTTATGATTTAAACAAGTTTGAACATATTTAAACACAAATAAATATCAAACAGCATTTAAAATGCAAAAAAAATATTGCGGAGCCTGGGAATCAAACCCAGGACCTCCTGGTGTGTGTGCTGCGTGCTGACCAATCGGGCTAGTGGGCGGGTTCTGATGTGGATTGGGTTAGGTGCAATATAACCTGTGCTCGAACTGTAATAAAAAACATTCTAATGGCACACCGCTGTGGGGTGCGCCATTGCTATCTAAAAAAATATTTCTAATGGCGCACCACTGTGGGGTGCGCCATTGCTATCTAAAAAAAGATTTCTAATGGCGCACCGAGGTGTGGTGCGCCATTAGTAAGATTCCCCTAGCTATCCTCCCTCTCCCTCGCCAGATCCCCTTCGACCCTCTCTCCCTCGCCACCAGATCCACCCGCGCGCTGCCCCGACCCACGACGCCGCCGCCCCGACCCTCACCGGACTCCACCCCCGCCGCCCCCGCGCCCCCGCGCCCCCACCCCCGTCGCCCCGACCCTCGCCGGAATCCACACCCCCGCCGCCTCCAGAGAGACCACCCCTTGCCTGATTCCCCCTCT
>NC_041388.1:449508124-449607276 GCF_002162155.2 Triticum dicoccoides | reverse complement strand
TCTTCTTCCTTCTGCCGTCGTCGATTTCACCTCGATCCGCGCCGCCTCGACCGCCCCCGACCTCGCCGAGTTTGCCTATGCCCCCCCCCATGTGAGCCCATCCATCGATCCCCTTCTTCCTTCGCCATGTGCTACAGCTACTGGCAATCATGGCCATGGCCATGGCCGTGTGCTTTGTGTAGGATTTCTAGTTGGACTACTACTGCTAGGACTTGCTCTAGATTTTAGTTGCCATGGCCATGTGCTGTGTGCTTTGTGTGCTTTGTGTAGGATTTCTAGTTGCCATGGCCATGGCCGTGTGCTGTGTCATGGCCATAGGAGTAGTAGTGGTGGCCATCTAGTTGGACTACTACTGCTAGTACTTGCTCCAGATTTTAGGATTTCTTTTCTTTTAGGATTTATTTTCTTCTAGGACTAGGTTTTTATTATTTTTCTGTTGTGATTGTTTTTTGAGCTCTTTCTTTTTCATTTCCTACTATCCTTATCCTAATTATCTTAAATTGTTATGATGTGTGTAACAGGATTAGATCTTGGATTTTCTAGTGGACTTTGGGAGTTTCTTAGCCAGCTTGGTGACTCCATATTTTTCACTATTTCAGCAAGTCTTTTGTAAGCATTAAACTTTCAGCACTACATTTCTATCTTATGTGTACATCTGTTTGCTTCCAATTGCTATATATGTATTGTTGTTACTAAAAATGATGAAGCTCCTGTCAATTTCTATACATATATATGTGTATGATGATCCTCCTTTCCTGCAGTAGTATAACTAGGATATAAAGCACATTGAACTAACAATCTTGTATGGTGCCTAAACTACAATGATCCAGGAACATCAGATGACATAGCATGTGGATATTGACATAGGATGAGTAGATTAATAAGTGAGCCAAAAGTGATGGACAAACCTCATGCTAGGAATTCTCGAGGGTTGCAGTACATGGAATGCATTTGCAAATGCAGCCAAAACCTGATATATACCAAAAAAAATTGTATAGAAATATGCTGAATTTTCTGCTCTGATTGTTGCTCAAAGAAATTTAGCAAAAAAATGGGGTCCTGGGAGACGCCGCTGCTACTTGAGGCCCTTGAGAGGCCCTTCGTGTCGTGATGATTTTGCAGGTACCCCGAGAGGCCCTTGAGTTTGCCGGAATGTCGATTAACTTCCGTTCCGGCAAATTCGGGTACTCCATATGTCCTATTTTCAGCAAAGGTCATGCTGAAATTTTCCGTGAATTTTAGCATGACTTTGCTAAAAATCGGACATATGAGGTACTTGCTACTAATGCATGGGCCGGGGTATCTTAGTACTTAATTAAGTAGGATCAACTGCCCCTTTATTCTTGCTGCATTAAACCATAGGTGGCAATAGAGCCAAGTTATTAGGCCCAACTTAGAAATTCTCCTCAGCATCGATAAACCCTAGATGATAAACCCAACATAGGTGGCAATAGAGCCAACTGATTAGTGCCAAGTGATTAGGCCCAACCTAGGGTGCCTCGGCATCGATAAACCCTAAATGATGAAAACTTAGCATTTAGGGTGCCTCGGCGTCGACAAACCCTAAATGATGAAACCTTGGCTTTTAGGGTGCCTCGGTGTCGATGAGAACCTAAATGATGTACGCTTAGGCTTTTAGGGTGCCTCGGTGTCGACAAACCCTAAATGATAAAAGCTTAGCTTTTAGGATGCCTCGGTGTCGACAAACCCTAAATGATGGGACCATGATCTTGTTCCTTGACAATAACCAACTTTTTGACCAAACTTTTTTCCTATTTAGAGCAAAACATGGCCCACAACGATGAGGCCGGCGGTTCGGGCGGCAAGCAATTCTGGGAGCTGTCCCAGGAGTTGGAGGAAGAACCTCACCGCTATGAGGACGCCGCGGAAGACACCGATCCTGACTACACAACCCCTAGTGGCGTCGGGGATGACACCACTGATGATGGCGCTGCGGATGCCACCACTGATGATGGCGGCGCACGCACAGATGGCAGCCAATCGAAGAGGCAACGGAAGGACCGGCGCCCGAACGTGCTCGGCACCGTCAGGGAGGAATTTACTGAAGTGAACTCCGACGGGCATCCGACGGCGCCCAAACACGTAGTCAAGGGGTACTCGATTCAGCTCGGGTGCATTCTCCGGAGCACCGCCTCGATCAACACCGAGAACCTAAGGCATAAGGACCGAGGGAATTTGCGCAACCTCCTCTTCACGAAGCTGCACGAACGATACAAGTTCCCCGCTGAGTTCGCAAACACACGCCTCTCGGGTAATAAAGTGAACGGTGCCGCCCTCACGACGATGAGAACGGCCCTATCTACTTGGAAAAGCACGGTGAAGGCAATGATTGACAAAGGTGATAGTTATGAGAAGATCAAGGCAAAATATCCTTTGATGAGCGAAGATGACTACAAGGAGTTCAAGATCAAGTGCGAGAGCCCCGCAACCTCCGAATCAAGTAAGTGGGGGAAAGAAATGCGGCAGTTGAACATAGGGGTCCACCAACTCGGTCCCAGCGGTTACAGAGTGGCGGAGCCTGTATGGGACAAGGAGGACACGGAGCATGCCGAGCAAGGCCTACCGCCCCGCTTCGAGAAATACAGTGACAAGCAGACCAGGAACTTTCTCGGGGCCCGATACAAGAAGGACCCGGTAACAAAGGAGCTTACCACGGATCCGAAGACCAAGGAGCTTGAGCTTGTTCTGGTAAGGAATACACCCCCGCGTAATTAGCTCCATATGGTTGCATTCTAATTAATCCTCAATATTTCTAAATGGTTCACGTTCCTTCCGTACGACAAAGAAAGCAGTAGCGCGGGGTTGCCTCAGAGCTCCCCTTTCGACACCCCTTTGAATAGGGCATTGAACGTAATGAAAAACAGGGATAAGCTCAATAAGCCGACGTCAGCTGGTCGTGTGGCCGGCAAAGGCTTGTACACAAAATGGTCGTCATACTATGGCGCCGGTAGGCGAAAGGAGAAAAAGACCAGCTCGGAAAGCCAGTCGCGCGAGGTTGAAGCACTCAAGGCGCAAGTGGCGCGGATTCCGGAGATGGTCCAAGAGCAAGTGCAAAAACAACTGGGATCGACGCTTACCGGCATTATGCCTACCTTGATTCATGGGATAACGACGTGGATTGCGGGTGGCCAACAGGGGCCACCCCTTATTCCCAGCTTCACGGCCAGCAACTCACACAACGCGCAGGCGGCGCCATTGGTGTCTCCGGCGGCGGCGGTATTTGTGTCTACGGCGGCGGCGCCATTGGTGTCTCCGGCGGTGGCGGTATTGGTGTCTCCGACGCCGGCATTGGAGCTTAATGCACCCGGGTGTACACCGGCCGACACCTCGCCAGCAAGCGGCCCCTCCGTCAGTTGCACGCCCGCCGTTGGCGGTGCCTCGACATTAGCCGAGCTCGACGGCATCACGGTAACTAAGCCTCTCGGCCGAGGACTTCATCTCCTTGCCTTTGACTGGGCATCCCTGACGCCCTACATGTTTTTGCAGGGCGCCACCAACGTTCCTTGCACTCTCCTGCACTTCATGGGCGGCGAGTTGGTCGATGTCGCCAAGGGAAGAATCATTCAACCGGGCAACCCCGTGTTCCACGGTAATCCGATGCCACCCACAATGTATAGGGTTGAAGTGGTTCGGGTGCTGCCAGGCTGCGACGAGCTGTTACCTCCGATTCGACCCGCTAGGGCCGACGAAGAAGATGAGATGACCCTCAGCGCCTGCGTAAGCTGGCCCCTGCTTTGGCCGAAGAGCCAGATTCGTTTGGGGGCGGGGGACACCACCCCACAGACAAGACCGCCAGTCGTGCCGGCGCCAAGCCATGGCAAGAACGCCGCAACGCTACCGGACATGCCAGACATCCCTATGGCACGGGATCCGGACGACGACAACGACGATGGTACATTTACCAACGTCGATAAGTACTTTGCCGAACATGGGTATGGTGACGAGTTCTGCGGGCCTCCTTCTCAAGAACCCAAACAAGACGACCGCGATCTAGCTGGTACGGCGGAGAAACCCAATTGCAACAGGCGTCGTCTGGCGTTTAGTTCTCAGGAGACGCCTCCAGCTTCCGCCTTCACCGAGCCTCAGATAGCGGAGGTGCCAAATATTATCAGTCCCAACACGCTCAAGAAGGCGGTCTGTGAGCAGAACTCGGTCCCATTACAGCAGATCAAGAAGAAGGGCCGGAAACGGCCGACTAAAAAGGCCGCCGGTGCGAGCCAGCCCGCACCGAGTATGATCCGTGCTCAGGACAGGCCACATTCACCTAAGGATATCTCGAGGAGGGTGCACGTGGCGGGTAGGGCGATGCTACCGACAAATATGCTCAATGCTGCAAGCGGTGCTATGCGGAGTCTGCACGACAGTGTTCTTTCTTTGGAGAAGCGGCGTCTCAGAGAGAATGATGTGGCATACCTGGTTTTTGTGGCCAAGGTGCCAGAGGGCAAGGGCTTTGTGGATGGCGACATCGGGGGTACGATCGTCCTGCGGTTTGATGACATCTTTGCTATGTTTAACCTTCATCCGCTGCACTACACCTTCGTTCGGCTGTTTTCGCTGAGTATGGAGATGCAGATCATTAGAGACAAGACCCCGGACATCGTGATCGTCGACCCCTTCTACATGCGTGCCAAGCTCTTGAGCAGCGCTGGGGACCGCAAAGTCGCGAGTTCACACCTCAAAGACGTCATTCTGGCAAACCCAGATAAGGATAACTTCCTTGTGGCTAACTTTCTCGAGTAAGTCATCCCTTAACCGCCCCGTAACATATGATTTCTTAGATTTCGATCATTCTTTTTTTTCTAACATTCTGTGTTCTGTGCAGTGACACACATTGCACACTCATCCTGTTAAGCCCGAAATATTCCATGGCCACGTATTTTGACCCGAACCGTAACTCCAAGATATACTACACAAATATCAAGAAAGTTCTTGATGATGTTCTCCCCGGCTACGCCAAATCTGGAGGCACCTTCACCAGGGCAGTTCATAAGTACGATAAGCACGTGCTCACCCACAATACGATGTTCTGCTGCGTCAAGCAGCCGCCTGGCAGTCAGAAGGATGCCTACTACGCCCTCCATCACATGCGGGCGATCGTAAGGGACCATCATCACCTTCTGCTACCAAATAATCTCAAAGATTGGGCCGCGAGCTTGTCGGCAATCCAGGACGCGGACATCAGACAAGAATTCTTTCGCATCCAGTCGGAGTTTGCGGACATCATCCATCAAGATGTCCTTCATACCTCGGGGCAGTTCTTCCTTAGATATCAACTGTCCAACATTGAGATAGACGGAATGCTACAAATGCAGGCTGACAACGCCCGCGATTTCATGACCATCATGACAGATGGCGGCTTCATCCACGCTCCTGTCCATGAGTCGAGTCGAAAGTAGTGATGTGTAGTTCTGAAACATTGATTGGCTCATGTTGTAATTAAACTTTAATGAATTGTATGTCTCTTTGGTTTGGATAGTTGTTCAACTTAGATGTAATCGATGCTATTTATTAGTAGGACCATGAATCGTGCTATTAATGTCTTGCTTTTCTCTTCCGATCCTTTTGTTGCATACTTATATATTGCTTATGTATGTATTGTCTGTTGTTTGGCTTGTGCATAGAGATGTCATCGTAAGTCGTGTACAAGGGTAAGGTTCCCGGTGTCTACGATGACTGGGAGGAGTGTCGGAGACAGGTTCATCATTTCAGCGTTAACAGTTACAAAAGGTACACCACTAGGGCGGAGGCGGAATCTAGATACGCCCGCTATCTAGCGGGAGAGAGGAGGGAGCGTTGGAGGAACCGGATGAAGACCAGTTTCATCGCGATGATGCTCATCGTGATGATCGCAGCTCTCTTCTATGTGATGGTAGTTTAGATGATCGATATCGACTTGTAATGTGAAGACAAACTCGATACTCGCGGTCTCGAGACTTTTAATGTTTTATCTTTGTTTGGTCTTTTGAATTCGGAGACTAATATGATGAATTGTATTCGGAGACTAATCTTCTATTGTATTCGATGAATCTGATGTTGTTGTGTGCTACTGTCTATATTCTGTCAAATAATATATTTTGTAACCTGTGCAAAAATTAGAAAAGTAAAAAAATAAAACCTAATATTCATACTAATGGCGCATCACTACAGAGTGCGCCATTAGTATGCCAAAGTATACTAATGGCGCATCAGCAAATAGTGCGCCATTAGTATGCCAAGTATACTAATGGCGCATCCAGCCGCAGTGCGCCATTAGTGTGCCAAAGCACATGGTTAAATATGGCCCCTGGGAGGCATACTAATGGCACATGGTGTTATATACTAATGGCGCACTGCGTGGTGCGCCATTAGTAATAAATACTAGTGGCGTGATACTAATGGCGCACCAGTGATGCGCCATTACTAGGCAAACTGGTGCGCCATTAGTAGGCCTTTTCCTAGTAGTGGCACGGCGGCCATGGAGGGCAAAGAGGGACTCTGGGCTCGGGGAGAGGCTCTGGGAGAGGGTTGAGGACTCCTAGGGGCTTGAGGGTGCTACTTATAGCCACGGGGGAGGGCTCGAGAGGGAGGGGAGGAGGTGACACGCGGCGCGGCTACGTTTCCGTGCGCTGGCGACGCGCACGCGCGGCCAAGACTCACGGGAAGTGGCGGCAAGGCGACGAGGGGGACGCGGACGAGTGTCAGGAGGTCACGAAATCGAGCAACTCTCGCGGACAAGAGGAGGAAGCGGACAGGAGCGAGGAAACGATGGCGCACACGGGCGCTCACTGTGTTCGGCGAGGGGGGAGAAGGCGTGGGGTAAAAAGGTGGATCCCTATTTTCTTATAAAGGCAGTGAATATCGAGCGTCCCCCCATGAGCCTTAAAACTTGCCTATTCCCAAGGGGTCGTGCGAACGGCATGGTTGGATTACCCAAACCAGTATTGGTGAAAATCCCGCGATAAGGGGACACGATCTCCACTTTGACGAGACGTGTCAATGAGGACCGCGTCTCGAAACGCGAAGCGGGAGGCTGAAAAATGGTTCAAAATAATAATAAGGCCAGAACACAATGCCTGCTGAAAGAGCTGTCAGAAGACATGACCTATTTTTGTTTAAGTATTTTTCCCTTGTGGTTCAGGGTTGTAACTACTGTACAAAGCCAGATATAGTTCTTTTGATCAACTACTTTGGAGTGTTCGGAGGAGGAACCCGCCTTGCAATGCCGAAGACAATCTGCATGCCGGACACATGTCATTGAAGCCTCGTTTAGGGGCTACTGAGGGAGTCCTGGATTAGGTGGTCCCCGGGCGTCCGGGCTATGTTACGTGGGACGGACTGGTAGGCCATGAAGATACAAGATAGAAGAATTCCCCCATGTCCGGATAGGGCTCTCCGTTCCATGGATGGCAAGCTTGGCGTTCAGATATGAAGATTCCTTTCTCTCTAAACCGATTCTGTACAACCCTAGGTCCCTCCGGTGTCTATATAAACCGGGAGGTTTAGTCTGTAGAGGCAATCATGATTATACAGGCTAGACATCTAGGGTTTAGCCATTACGATCTCGAGGTAGATTAACTCTTGTAAGCCCTATACGCATCAAAGTCAATCAAGAAGGAAATAGGGTATTACCTCCATCAAGAGGGCCTGAACCTGGGTAAACATCGTGTCCCCGTTCACATGTTACCTTCGATCCTCAGACGCACAGTTCGGGACCCCGTACCCGAGACCGACCGGTTTTGACACTGACACTGGCCACGAGGAGGGGCCCGGGAGCCGCTGCGCTTCTACCAGCAGATCAAGGACACCAAAGACCTCGCCATGATCGTCATCCCTCGCAAGTTCATGGAGGTGATGAACGAGTGGATGGTCATCAAGAGGCCCCCACGTGTGGTCAGGCTGTCGGCGAACAAGTGGTGTGAGTTCTGGGTGCAGGTATAGAACTTCAAGGGGCACATGGTGCTTGGCCGGGGCTGGAACTATTTCTGCCGCCGCCACCGGATCGTCCCCGGCGACCTCCTTGTTCTACGCATATCAGGACTCGGCCTGAAAGTCCAAATCTACAACCACGACTCCTCGATCATGTGCAGGGTTCGTTGTAGCAAGCACAGCTGTGTTGGTGTCATTGAGCATGCAATGTAGTTAACTTAGGTGTTAGTGTTGAACTTGTTATGGTCTGTGGCTAGAACTTATGGTACTTGTGCTGTGAACTTGTTAATATTTTGGCCAGGAGCAGCACCCTGGCGTGGAGCAGGGAAGGAGGATGCCCCTGTTGTTAATCTAAGTAGTTTGCTGTCATTTCCGTTGCTTGCTTTGTTTGATCTCATTTGGTTGCTTGTTTTGTTTGCTGTCAGTGCTTGCCTCTTTGATCTGCTGTCAGTTGTGCTTACTGTTGTGCTGATCATGTGGTGGTAAGGCCACCACATTTGAATGAGGTGAGTAGAACACAAACGTTGTTTGCAACCAAACAGCTGAAGTTTCCATCTGCTCACACCCTAAGCACAAAAATGGCAACCAAATAGTAGGGGGCTAAGTGCCCCTTCATGAGATGCAGGCAACCAAACAGGTTGCATCTGCTGCATATGAAGAACCAGGCTGGCTGGAGATGGACATGGAATGAGGGTACTGTAGCAAACTACAACCAAACACGCCCAACACCAGCGTGAGAGGCAAGAGGGGAACATCTTGTTATACTAGGCAGAACATAAATTGCTCATGTGCTCTCATAGATCAATGAAATGAGCTGAATTTGGGTGGACGCTAATGATTTGGAATACTTGAGAGGATGGCAAAGTTTCTTCCCATTTGAAAACTCTATGAAGCTACTTTCTTCACAAAGTTGCATTCTGGTTAGAAACTTTGAAAAATGGCACAGGGAGCTAGGATGAATGGATTGAGCTCATCTTTGGTATCCATGAGTGATTTATCAATGTTAATCACCCTGCCAAATTGCAGCTCAATTGGAATTAGGAATAAAGCACTTCCTTTGCAAAATTTTAGAGAAGGCAGAAACTTGCATTGGATCATGTGCCCAATTTTTTACCTGTGGAACATGAGACAAGAAAGGAACTAATGATTATATAGCAAGGTCAAGCTCCACAATTTATGTGGGAATTTTGTCTGCTATCGGAGCAGTAGTTCCCTTAGAAAATGGCAGAAATGCAATATTGGTATTAAATAGGAAAACGCAATTTCCCTTATTTTATTATGGCCAATATATTTGCCAAAGCTTGGATTAGGAATAAATATCAACTCCACCAATTCACATGAATTTAGGAGTTGGCTAGCTATGCCTTTGGATTTTATTCCTCAGAAAGGCAAGAAAAGGAATAAATCATAATTCAAAAGTATTGCATGGGACTTGGCAATAATTTTTGCATGTCAAAGGTTTACAAGGATAGGAGGGCCTGTGGGAACAGATGGGATGATCAACAGCTCAAGGGAAATGATAGCTCCTTTGTAATCACAAAGGCCATATTCAAATTCCAAAAATTTGGAATTAGGGTTTGAGAGGGTTTGAGCTGATGCAAATGAGGTCTTGCCCATTGACAAAAACATGAGCAAGGTTTTGAAAGTATGGAAATGACAGGAAATCTCAGAGTCATCCAACAAACTCAGGAGAAAGATTTTTTAAATGAGTGCCGGGAAAGAATAACAGCACAAAAATTTATAACCCAATTTTGGGGCTATTACAACTCTTCCCCGCTTAAAAAGAATCTCGTCCTCGAGATTCCTAGGGTTACAGCACAATTGAAAAGATAACCATTCCGGGGAAAACCTCGGGGTAAATTTTGAACCCTTCGGTTAGATTTCAACGAATTGGGGTACCGATAATTGATACACCCAAAGAGATATATGAGCAGAACAGGGTTACCTCCGCGGCTAGGGACACTCGAAATGAGACTCTCGAAAAATTTGCTAGATGCACCCCAGTGAACAGTGGATTCACCTGCTGACACGTGGGTCCAGGGCCCACTGGCAGCCTCCTTCTTCTACCTTCGGCTTGCTGCTTCTCCTACGTTGTTGCTCCGCGTGCGGCTTGGCGCAACGCGCATCTAGCTCCTAGGGCGATGAGGACCCTAGAGCCATAGTGCACGGCGTGCACGGCGCCGGTGTAGCGAGCACTCACGTCGCAAGCCAGCACCATGTCGGCACTGCTCGCGGATTCGCCTCCTGGATGCCGGTGATCGGGCGACGAGCGATTCTCCTGGACCTCGCTCAACGTACATAGGGGTGGGCTATAAAAGGCGGCGGCGCGGCTCTCCTCCAACACACCAACACAATGCCGCTCTACTACCTCTTCGGTTTGGACGAGATCGAGTTGAGCTCCTTCGGCGAGGAAATGTTCTTGGCGGTGTTGCGGTTGTTCCTCGCGGCACTGCTGAGCACGCTAATCGGCTCGTCGATCCTCCTGTTGATTCTCATCAGGAATGATCGGGTTCAGGACAACGCGCGGCTAGGTGTGGTGGCTCGAGGTGCCGGAGAAGATGGTGCACGGGGTGGTCCTCCGCCACGCTTGATCCTCCATCGCTTTGCACCGGCGGAGTGATCGCGTGCTGCGGTGGAGCGGTGGTGGCGACTTGCCTGCGCAAGGCAAAGATGATGGTGGTGGAGTCCAGATGCAGGTGAGGTGGCTGCTCCAGCTCTAGAAACACACTGGAGTACAGGAAAACTTCGTGGATAGCTCCATGAAATGTAGGTGTAGAGGTACAATCGGAGTTGAAATCTGTATTGTGGTAGATCTACTGGATCGAATGAAATAAAGTTGGTAGTGTTCCTCCAGAAACGAAATCGGGAAAAAGAATTATAGACGAGGGACTGCCAGACGAAAATGCCTCTGCGAAGCTCTGGGTTTCGAAATTCGGCACACTAGGTATGCACAGATAGAGAGGGATATGTGACTTTGCATTCCCCCGAGTACTGCCCGAATGTACTCATGGTGAAACCGGGTATGCGTGCAGTATGCAATACAACCTAAACTAATAAACAGACAGAGACAATAAACATGCAACAGAAAAGCACACCAGACAAATCATACTAAACTGTTTTAATGCTAGGGGGTATATGTACTCCTGGCATACATATACCTACACCAGCGCGTATTTTATTAGAGACTCGGGAAGAGTCAATGTTGTTTTTAGTGTTGGTGATCTACTGATTAAAATCTTGTTTGAAACACATTGCCAGCATTGTCGAACATTTCTGCTTGACAATGAGACAATCAAAAACAAGCACGAAAACATACATAGAACACAGCATACGGATTACAACAGTACCATCATACAACAAAGCACGAACGCTCTACGCGCTAAATGAAACAACTCATTTCGGGATACATAGTTCTATCCTCATATCGAGGATGAACAGATTAACTGACCTACTCGCAGAATCACCTCACTGCGTGACAGAGGTCATGCAGAGGACTGGCCTTGCTGGGGCTCTCCGGGAGGACGAATACTGAGCCAATCTCCATCTTCATCGTCCGTCAGCACTATGGGTTGGGGTTCTACTGCTGGGGCTGTGGCTGAAATTGATCCAAGCAAATGTTGCTGGTGGATTCGGTAAAGAGCCTTGTCGAGGGTGATGATGTTTGGCCTAGGCCACAACACAGGCTGAGAGGGTAGCACTGGCTAGGATGGCATGGGGTGAATGGCTTGAGATGTGAATTTACGAGCCTCACGATAAGCTTCCTTGACAACTCGTACCGCATCGTTGTCCAGGGTTCTAAATTCGGCAAGCATCTTAGAAATCATCCCCCCCTGGGTAGTGATATATTGCACCAGGCGAGCGATTGCGGGGTCATCTCCTTGGATAGTGGGAGAAGGCTGAATTCCTGCTTCTGCCACAATGGGGAAAAAGCAGAACTCCCACCTTTGCGCCACTTGCGGAAACTTGGTTCAGAGGTATAGAATAGCCTCCACAGCAGTGGCCTGAATGGCTAAATCAGCGGTAGGCATGGCCCTACCCTGAAAAACCAAAGGCTGGCCATCTACTGCGGGACCTGGGCCGATGTGCACTCTTGCATCATAGCGGTGAAGGTGAGGGACCGGTGTCGACTGGAACACCAGGTAATCGGGGCTAGCATTACAGCCAAAGGCTTTGGTGAGCATCTCGGCAAGAAGGGGTGGAAAGCCTGTGTGGTTGACGGCAAAGGTGCGGGTGTAAAACTTGGGAGCTTTGAGGGTGCTAGCCATGGCTGGGGTGTTACTAGCTAGGCTTCTTTGGAGGGACATGCCCGCATGGTGTGGCCCCTTTCCCTTAATGGCGAAGGGAATGTGGTGCGGCCGACCAGAAAATATAGGGTTGCTATTCGTTCCATGGATAACTAGGCGGGGACAGCGGGGTGAGGAAGTGTCAGTCCCGACTGCGTCACCTATTGATTAACAATGGCCATGCCGGATGCCAGGGATGGTTCAAATCCCTTAGGGTCATTACGGGTTGATGGTAGCGGTGGTCTAATGCTACGGTAGCCTATGCCAGCCTGGCTACTCTGATACCATCTCCTGTGGCACTCCGATCTGCATGGAGCAGGGGGCCTTCGCACGTCAGCCCAGGATAATGCCTGACGCACGACAGGTCCATGATACATCATTCCAGGTACAATAATATCCATCAAATACATGTGTATAATATTACATCATTGATGAATACAATTATCTGGCATAGCCCTAAGGCTATTATATGGAAGCGGAAGTCTATTTAACTGGAAGCGGAAGTCTTGGTTTGGCGGCTCATCAACTGTGGCTGGGCTCCACAACTCATAGGACTGGCAAGGTTACGGCCTAGCACGACGGAACAAGCGAACAATTTGGGCATGACCTACAAAAATGGCATGACATGCCAGGTTAGTACATTGAATGTACTTGCAAGACAACCAAATACATAGCATCCAAACAAACAGATGACTAAGCAAGAACCAAGCGTATGCAACAGTCTACTTCAACACAACTTCTAAGCATGGCATGATATTAACTAGAATTATAAATCAAACTAAGCATGAACAACATCATAGCATCTACTAGCATGGCATATCAAACTTACTTCTAACAAAGCAACATCAAAGCATAGCATATCAAAACATGGCATGTCATCATGAAACTATGCTGGAAATAAACTACCAATTACCTTCCATGAAGACATATGGCAATAACCTTATGCAACAATCACTTACTCTGCCACGGCTCCTCGGAGCACACGCATGACTTACCAAGACCTCATCTCGGGGTCATATCAACACATCATCGTGACTTCTCATGATTTTCCCATAGTCGAAGTCACCATATTATTTTATTTCAGGTTTATCCTCCACTTCGACAAAGACCCGATAGTGTGACCTACTACGAACTTTTGCCCATGACCGAGGACGCGGCTATCGATAGATTAAACATACACTCTGTAGAGGTAGCACATTGTACCCACACCACGGAACCCATGGTCTCGCACTCCCATTCGGGTGGACCAACGGCGTTCCGACAAAACCGACCTACTACCAGGACACTCTCCCGGCCACTCTGACCAACACCCTTTATGGGTTCAGTCTTGGGTGGCCCCGTACCTACCAAAGGTACCAACGGCCACCGTCGTGGCAAAACGGTCCCAAATGGGGACATGAGCTCAAAACCTAACCCGAGCACACAAGGCTTATGTCCGCCTACCTAATCAGGGTAACGCGTTCCCATAACCTTCCCTCGCGGGAGGCACCGGCGAGAGGCATGACAATAGACCCAGCTAGGACCTGCCACAAGGTAAATGTGGTTGCACTACAGAAAGCTCGATTTGGTGGCACTATGATATCCCAGTGATGATGGAGGAGGGTTGATATTAAGTCATATTATTAACTTCTCCATCATCAATCATCATGCGAGCATTTCAACATGAATGCAACAACTATCATGCAACGTATCGATGCGGTAACAAAATCAAGCTTTTGAAATGAACAATGATAGCATGCAAAACATGGCAATAACAAGTACTAGTAATTTCACTAGTGCGGCAGAATTATCATAACATCGATATTACTAACATGAAAATAAACTAGACACAGGCATGATATTACCCTTAACAACAGCAAATTAGCATGTCAACTTATTTCATGAAATCATAAGCATGCAAGACAGATAACAAAAACATATAGCATGACTAAAATAACAGCAAACGGAACAGACAAGAGACTCCTGCAACTAAACACACACACGAGCTGCAAGCAGAGTTAACATGCAAGTTCGGGGCTCATGATAAGAGGTTGGCTTGCCTGGGGTCGTCAAATACTTCGGGAAGAAGTCTGAAACGATCATGGAAAGAGTTGCCGGAAACAGTTCTCTCTCGGAGGGGGCTGTTTACGGGCAAGGGCAAAGGGGTCATTTTCAATATGTCAAACCATAGTGAAAATGATGGGAACAGAACGGGCTTGACGAGATGAAGACATGGGCATTGGATTCACCTCAATCGGAGTCTCGAGCAAAAAGTTATAGCCGACAAACTTCAGGGACCAATCTGTAAAAAGATTTCTACACCCAGGCCCCTAAGCTGAAAAACAGAAAGCGCATTTAAGGAATACGCCTTCAGATCAAAGAAAACGTATTTCGAGCCATAGTACAAAGGAAATACGTTTTCCTAAGAGGAAAACGTATTCCGACCTGAAGAAGAGATGAAAGACGTATTTGAGAAGGGAAAGCATACTCCGGTGAGTATGTCTCCACTAATCTGACATGGCGGAGTGGGGCCGGCCTTGAGTGTTGCCAAGTGGGGTCCGCGAGGAGGGGGTTGATACGTCTCCAACGTATCTATAATTTTTGATTGCTCCATGCTATATTATCTACTGTTTTGGACATTATTGGGCTTTATTATCCACTTTTATATTATTTTTGGGACTAACCTATTAACCGGAGGCCCGGCCCAGAATTGTTGTTTTTTGCCTGTTTTAGGGTTTCGAAGAGAAGGAATATCAAATGGAGTCCAAACGGAATGAAACCTTCGGGAACGTGATTTTCTCAACGAACAAGACCCGGGAGACTTGGACCCTACATCAGGAAAGAAAATAGGAGGCCACGAGGTAGGGGGCGCGCCCACCCCCACCAGGCGCGTCCTCCACCCTCGTGGGCCCCCTGTTGCTCCACCGACGTACTCCTTCCTCCTATATATATCCACGTACCCCCAAATGATCAGAAACGGAGCCAAAACCCTAATTCCACCGTCGTAACTTTCTGTATCCACGAGATCCCATCTTGGGGCCTATTTCGGAGCTCCGCCGGAGGGGGCATCGATCACGGGGGGCTTCTACATCAACACCATAGCCCCTCCGATGAAGTGTGAGTAGTTCACCTCAGACCTACGGGTCCATAGTTAGTAGCTAGATGGTTTCTTCTCTCTTTTTGGATCTCAATACAATGTTCTCCCCCTCTCTTGTGGAGATCTATTCGATGTAATCTTCTTTTTGCGGTGTGTTTGTTGAGACTGATGAATTGTGGGTTTATGATCAAGTCTATCTATGAACAATATTTGAATCTTCTCTGAATTCTTTTATGTATGATTGGTTATCTTTGCAAGTCTCTTCGAATTATCAGTTTGGTTTGGCCTACTAGATTGATCTTTCTTGCAATGGGAGAAGTGCTTAGCTTTGGGTTCAATCTTGCGGTGTCCTTTCCTGGTGACAGTAAGGGCAGCAAGGCACGTATTATATTGTTTCCATCGAGGATAACAAGATGGGGTTTTCTTCATATTGCATGAGTCTATCCCTCTACATCATGTCATCTTGCTTAAGGCGTTACTCTGTTTTTAACTTAATACTCTAGATGCATGCTGGATAGCGGTCGATGAGTGGAGTAATAGTAGTAGATGCAGGCAGGAGTCGGTCTACTTTTCTCGGACGTGATGCCTATATACATGATCATACCTAGATATTCTCATAACTATGCTCAATTCTGTCAATTGCTCAACAGTAATTTGTTCACCCACCGAAGAATACTTATGCTCTCGAGAGAAGCCACTAGTGAAACCTATGGCCCCGGGTCTATCTTTATCATATTGGTCTCCTACTACTTAGTTATTTCCTTTGCTACTTACTTTGCCTTTATTTTACTTTGCATCTTTATCATAAAAATACCAAAAATATTATCTTATCATATCTATCAGATCTCACTCTCGTAAGTGGCCTTATAGGGATTGACAACCCATATTTGCGTTGGTTGCGAGGATTTATTTGTTTTGTGCAGGTACGAGGGACTCGCGCGTAGCCTCCTACTGGATTGATACCTTGGTTCTCAAAAACTAAGGGAAATACTTACGCTACTTTGCTGCATCATCCCTTCCTCTTCGGGGAAAACCAACGCAGTGCTCAAGAGGTAGCAAGAAGGATTTCTGGCGCCGTTCCGGGGAGGCCTACGCAAAAGTCAACATACCAAGTACCTGTCACATACCCTTATCTCCCGCATTACATTATTTGCCATTTGCCTCTCATTTTCCTCTCCCCCACTTCACCCTTGCCGTTTTATTCGCCCTCTCTCTCTATCCTCCCTCTCTTTCCCTATTTGCCTCTTTTTGTCCTCTTGCTTTTTGTTTGCTTGTGTGTTAGTCTGCTTGCTTGTCACGATAGCTCAAGATAATACTAAATTGTGTGACTTCACCAATACCAACAACAATGATTTTATTAGCACTCCGATTGCTCCTCTTACCGATGTTGAATCTTGTGAAATTAATACTGCTTTGCTGAATCTTGTCATGAAAGACCCGTTCTCCGGCCTTCCTAGTGAAGATGTCGCTACCCATCTAAATAGCTTCGTTGATTTGTGTGACGTGCAAAAGAAGAAAGATGTGGATAATGATATTGTTAAATTGAAGATATTTCCTTTTTCGCTTAGAGATCGTGCTAAAGCTTGGTTTTTGTCTTTGCCTAAAATAGTATTGATTCATGGAACAAGTACAAAGATGCTTTTATCTCTAAGTATTTTCCTCCCTCTAAGATCATCTCTCTTAGAAACGATATTATGAATTTTAAGCAACTTGATCATGAATATGTTGCACAAGCTTGGGAGAGAATGAAATTAATGATACGTAATTGCCCTACTCACGGTTTAAATTTATGAATGATTGTTCAGAATTTTTATGCCGGATTGAATTTTGCTTCTAGAAATCTTTTAGATTCGGCCGCGGGAGGAACTTTTATGGAAATCACTTTAGGAGAAGCTACTAAACTCCTAGATAATATTATGGTTAATTATTCTCAATGGCACACTGAAAGATCTACTAATAAAAAGGTGCATGTGATAGAAGAAATTAATGTTTTGAGTGGAAAGATAGATGAACTTATGAAATTATTTGCTAATAAGAGTGTTTCTTCTGATCCTAATGATATGACCTTGTCTACCTTGATTGAGAATAATAATGAATCTATGGATGTGAATTTTGTTGGTAGGAACAATTTTGGTAACAACGCGTATAGAGGAAATTTTAATTCTAGGCCTTATCCTAGTAATTCCTCTAATAATTATGGTAATTCCTACAACAATTCTTACGGAAATTATAATAAGATGCCCTCTGATTTTGAATCTAATATTAAAGAATTTATTACTTCGCAAAAGAATTTTAATACTATGATTGAAGAAAATTGCTTAAGATTGATGATTTGGCTAGGAACGTTGATAGAAATGCTCTTGATGTTGATTCTTTGAAACTTAGATCTATTCCACCTAAGCATGATATCAATGAGTCTCTCAAATCCATGAGAATTTCCATTGATGAGTGCAAAGAAAGAACTGCTAGGATGCGTGCTAACAAAGATGCTTTATAAGAGCGTGTTCTTCTAGTTCCTATGAAAATAAAGATGAAGATCTAAAAGTTATTGATGTGTCCCCTATTAAATCTTTGTTTTGAAATATGAATCTTGATAATGATGGGACTGAATATGATCCACCTTTACCTAGAAGGCGTTCCAAGAATTCGGAATTTGTTGATCTTGATGCTAAAATTGATAGAAGTGGGAGTGAAGAAATTAAAACCCTAGATGTTGCTAAACCCACTATTATGGATTTCAAGGAATTTAACTATGAAAATTGATCTTTTATTCATTGTATTTCCTTGTTGCAAACCGTGCTAAATTCTCCTCGCGCTTATAGTCAAAATAAAGCGTTTACTAAACATATCATTGATGCTTTGATGCAATCTTATGAAGAAAAACTTGAATTGGAAGTTTCTATCCCTAGAAAACTTTATGATGAGTGGGAACCAACTATTAAAATTAAAATTAAAGATCATGAATGCTATGCTTTATGCGATTTGGGTGCTAGTGTTTCCACGATTCCAAAGACTTTGTGTGATTTGTTAGGTTTCCGTGATTTTGATGATTGCTCTCTAAACTTGCACCTTGCGGATTCCACTATTAAAAAACCTATGGGAAGAATTAATTATGTTCTTATTGTTGCAAATAGTAATTATGTGCCCGTAGATTTTATTGTTCTTGACATAGATTGCAATCCTTGATAGACCTTTGCTTAGAACGATTGGTGCAATTATTGATATGAAGGAAGGAAATATTAGATTCCAATTTCCATTAAGGAAAGGCATGGAACACTTTCCTAGAAATAAAATTAAATTACCTTATGAATCTATTATGAGATCCACTTATGGATTGCCTACCAAAGATGGCAATACCTAGATCTATTCTTGCTTGTTATGCCTAGCTAGGGGCGTTAAACGATAGCGCTTGTTGGGAGGCAACCCAATTTTATTTTTATTCCTTGATTTTTGCTCCTGTTTAGTAATAAATAATTTATCTAGCTTCTATTTTGGTTGTTTTTTTGTATTTAATTAGTGTTTGTGCCAAGTAGAACCGTTGGGAAGACTTGGGGAAAGTCTTGTTGAACTTGCTGTAAAAACAGAAACTTTAGCGCTCACGAGAACTTCTGACATTTTTATTTGGAGAGTTATATTTAGTTAATTATTTTTTAAGATGATTAATAGATAAATTCCTCACGTCCAGCAATTTATTTTAGAATTTTTGGGGTTTCAGATCTTGCGCTAGCAACATATTACTACAGACTGTTCTGTTTTTGACAGATTCTGTTTTTCGTGTGTTGTTTGCTTATTTTGATGAATCTATGGCTAGTAAAATAGTTTATAAACCATAGAGAAGTTGGAATACAGTAGGTATAACACCAATATAAATAAATAATGAGTTCATTACAGTAACTTGAAGGGGCCTTTTATTTTCTTTCGCTAACGGAGCTCACGAGATTTTCTACTTTAAGTTTTGTGTTGTGAAGTTTTCAAGTTTTGGGTAAAGATTTGATGGATTATGGAACAAGGAGTGGCAAGAGCCTAAGATTGGGGATGCCCATGTCACCCCCAAGATAATCTAAGGACACCTAAAATCCAAAGCTTGGGGATGCCCCGGAAGGCATCCCCTCTTTCGTCTACTTTTATCGGTAACTTTACTTGGAGCTATATTTTTATTCGCCACATGATATGTGTTTTGCTTGGAGCGTCTTGTATTATTTGAGTCTTTGCTTTTTAGTTTACCACAATCATCCTTTCTGTACACATCTTTTGAGAGAGCCATACATGATTTGGAATTTGTTAGAATACTCTATGTGCTTCGCTTATATCTTTTGAGTTATATAGTTTTGCTCTAGTACTTCACTTATATCTTTTAGAGCACGGTGGTGGATTTGTTTTATAGAAACTATTGATCTCTCATGCTTCACTTAGATTATTTTGAGAGTCTTAATAGCATGGCAATTTGCTTAAAATCCTAATATGCTAGGTGTTCAAGATTAGTAAAATTTTCTTAAGAGTGTTTTGAATACTAAGAGAAGTTTGATGCTTGATGATTGTTTTGAGATATGGAGGTAATAATATCAAAGTCGTGCTAGTTGAGTAGTTGTGAAATTGAGAAATACTTGTGTTGAAGTTTGTAAGTCCCGTAGCATGCACGTATGGTAAACGTTATGCAACAAATTTGAAACATGAGGTGTTATTTGATTGTCTTCCTTATGAGTGGCGGTCGGGGACGAGCGATGGTCTTTTCCTACCAATCTATCCCCCTAGGAGCATGCGCGTAGTACCGAGGTTTTTGATGACTTGTAGATTTTTGCAATAAGTATGTGAGTTCTTTATGACTAATGTTGAGTCCATGGATTATACGCACTCTCACCCTTCCATCCTTGCTAGCCTCTTCGGTACCGTGCATTGCCCTTTCTCACATTGAGAGTTGGCGCAAACTTCGCTAGTGCATCCAAACCCCGTGATATGATACGCTCTTTCACACATAAACCTCCTTATATCTTCCTCAAAACAGCCACCATACCTACCTATTATGGCATTTCCATAGCCATTCCGAGATATATTGCCATGCAACTTTCCATCATTCCATTCATCATGACACATTCATCATTGTCATATTGCTTAGCATGATCATGTAGTTGACATAGCATTTGTGGCAAAGCCAGCGTTCATAATTCTTTCATACATGTCACTCTTGGTCCATTGCATATCCCGATACACCGCCGGAGGCATTCATATAGAGTCATCTTTGTTCTAGTATTGAGTTGTAATCATTGAGTTGTAAATAAGTAGAAGTGTGATGATCATCATTTTCTAGAACATTGTCCCAAGTGAGGAATAAATAAATAAATAAATAAAAGAGAAAGGCCATAAAAAAGAGAAGGCCCAAAAAAATGAGAGAAAAAGAGAGAAGGGACAATGTTACTATCCTTTGCCACACTTGTGCTTCAAAGTAGCACCATAATCCTCATGTTAGAGAGTCTCTTGTTTTATCACTTTCATATACTAGTGGGAATTTTTCATTATAGAACTTGGCTTGTATATTCCAACAATGGGCCTCCTCAAGTGCCCTAGGTCTTCGTGAGCAAGCAAGTTGGATGCACACCCACTAGTTTCTTTTGTTGAGCTTTCATACATTTATAGCTCTAGTGCATCCGTTGCATGGCAATCCCTACTCCTTGCATTAACATCAATCGGTGGGCATCTCCATAGCCCATTGATTAGCCTCGTTGATGTGAGACTTTCTCCTTTTTGTCTTCTCCACATAACCCCCCTCATTATATTCTATTCCACCTATAGTGCTATGTCCATGGCTCGCGCTCATATATTGCGTGAAAGTTTATAGGTTTGAGATTACTAAAGTATGAAACAATTGCTTGGCTTGTCATCGGGGTTGTGCATGATGAGAGCATTCTTGTGTGATGAAAATGAAACATGACTAAACTATATGATTTTGTAGGGATGAACTTTCTTTGGCCATGTTATTTTGAGAAGACATAATTGCTTAGTTAGTATGCTTGAAGTATTATTATTTTTATGTCAATATGAACTTTTGTCTTGAATCCTTCGGATCTGAATATTCATACCACAATAAAGAATTACATTAACATTATGCCAAGTAGCACTCCGCATCAAAAATTCTGTTTTTATCTTTTACCTACTCGAGGACGAGCAGGAATTAAGCTTGGGGATGCTTGATACGTCTTCAACGTCGTATCTATAATTTTTTATTGCTCCATGCTATATTATCTACTGTTTTGGACATTATTGGGCTTTATTATCCACTTTTATATTATTTTTGGGACTAACCTATTAAAAGGAGGCCCAGCCCAGAATTGTTGTTTTTGCTTGTTTTAGGGTTTCAAAGAAAGGGAATATCAAACGGAGTGCAAACGGAATGAAACCTTCGGGAACGTGATTTTCTCAACGAACAAGACCCAGGAGACTTGGACCCTATGTCAAGAAAGAAAATAGGAGGCCACGAGGTAGGGGGCACGCCCACCCCCACCAGGCGCGCCCTCCACCCTCGTGGGCCCCGTGTTGCTCCACCGACGTACTCCTTCCTCCTATATATATCCACGTACCCCCAAATGATCAGAAATGGAGCCAAAACCCTAATTCCACCGTCGTAACTTTCTGTATCCACGAGATCCCATCTTGGGGCCTGTTCCGGAGCTCCGCCGGATGGGGTATCGAGCATGGAGGGCTTCTACATCAACAACATAGCCCCTCCGATGAAGTGTGAGTAGTTCACCTCAAACCTACGGGTCCATAGGTAGTAGCTATATGGTTTCTTCTCTCTTTTTGGATCTCAATACAATGTTCTCCCCCTCTCTTGTGGAGATCTATTCGATGTAATCTTCGTTTTGCGATGTGTTTGTTGAGACCGATGAATTGTGGGTTTATGATCAAGTCTATCTATGAACAATATTTGAATCTTCTCTGAATTCTTTTATGTATGATTAGTTATCTTTGCAAGTCTCTTCGAATTATCAGTTTGGTTTGGCCTACTAGATTGATCTTTCTTGCAATGGGAGAAGTGCTTAGCTTCGGGTTCAATCTTGCGGTGTCCTTTCCCGGTGACAGTAAGGGCAGCAAGGCACGTATTGTATTGTTGCCATCGAGGATAAGAAGATGGGGTTTTCTTCATATTGCATGAGTCTATCCCTCTACATCATGTCATCTTGCTTAAGGCGTTACTCTGTTTTTAACTTAATACTCTAGATGCATGCTGGATAGCGGTCGATGAGTGGAGTAATAGTAGTAGATGCAGGCAGGAGTCGGTCTACTTGTCTCGGACGTAATGCCTATATACATGATCATACCTAGATATTCTCATAACTATGCTCAATTCTGTCAATTGCTCAACAGTAATTTGTTCACCCACCGTAGAATACTTATGCTCTCGAGAGAAGCCACTAGTGAAACCTATGGCCCCCGGGTCTATCTTTATCATATTGATCTCCTACTACTTAGTTATTTCCTTTGCTATTTACTTTGCCTTTATTTTACTTTGCATCTTTATCATAAAAATACCAAAAATATTATATTATCATATCTATCAGATCTCACTCTCGTAAGTGGCCTTATAGGGATTGACACCCCTATTTGCGTTGGTTGCGAGGATTTATTTGTTTTGTGCAGGTACGAGGGACTCGCGCGTAGCCTCTTACTAGATTGATACCTTGGTTCTCAAAAACTGAGGGAGATACTTACACTACTTTGCTGCATCATCCCTTCCTCTTCAGGGAAAACCAACGCAGTGCTCAAGAGGTAGCAGGGGCCCATTGGCAGGTCTACTTCTTCCTCCTCCCGCTCACCCACGATGCAGAGACGAGGCCGGCGGCCCGACGCGGATTCCCGGCGACTCCGGCCACCTCTCGCGACGCTCGACCTAACGGCGTGCTCAGGGGAAGGAGACGCACCCTTCTGTGGGCACAACAGTTGCCGGGGAGCACGGGAGAAGGTGGAGCCACGACCACGGCGGACGATGGCTGTGGGTGAGGATGGACATGGCGCTCCGGCAGCGGCGGGACGAAGTTGAGGGGCTGGGGAGGCTCGACGGGCTTCGGTGGATCTACTGGTGGAGGAAGAAAGGGAGGGAAGGGCTCGGCTTGAGCCAATTTAGGCTGAGGCCGACGATGGGCACGGCGGGCATGGAGGGCAAAGAGGGACTCTGGGCTCGGGGAGAGGCTCTGGGAGGGGGTTGAGGACTGTTAGGGGATTGAGGGTGCTACTTATAGCCGTGGGTGAGAGCTCTAGAGGGAGGGGAGGAGGTGACACGTGGCGCGGCTACGTGTCCGTGCGCCGGCGACACGCACGCGCGGCCAAGACTCACGGGAAGGGGTGGCAAGGCGACGAGGGGGACACGGACGAGTGCCAGGAGGTCTCGAAATCGAGCAACGCTCGCGGACGAGAGGAGGAAGCGGACAGGAGCGAGGAAACAACGGCGCACACGGGCGCTCAATGTGTTCGGTGACGGCGATGGATCAACGAGGAAGCAAACGAATGGGGAACTAGCTCCAGGGGGAAAACGATGTCAAGGGGGAGCTGTGTGACATGCTTGGACAAGCCAGAACCGGCCGGAGTGGTGCTGATGTTGCCAACAGTGGCTAGACCACCAATTTGGCTGGCAATGCCCGTGGTCACCATCGACAACACACGCTCTGGCCATCCACTTCAGTCCAAACCTTGTCATCAGTGGAGTCCTTTCAACGCTCATTAAAGATGGCATGGGCAGAGGTGTAGGGAGCAGAGGGGAACAAGCTCGACAAGTTTGTTGTTGCAAACTTGGCCACATCTTGGTGATCTAACTGGTGGGATTAAGGACTAAAAGTGATGTATGGGAGGCTTAGGGAAGCAACGACTACGGTCCTGGAAAATTGGAAGGGGTTGGGCAAGTATTTAACATAGCTGCAGTGCAACTATCAAATATGGCCCAGAAAACAAATAAGGAAGAAGCACTCACTAGGAGTGTTAGATAGAGCTACCACTTGGAAAATCTCCATGATTTGGTCATATTTAGATGCTGCAAAAAGATCATACCAAATGGACTTGCCAAATTGGTACTTGTTTCACAAGCATCACTTCTGACCAGAAACTTGGGAAAATTCTGAGAAAATATTGGCTACATGGAATGAGCCAAACTCTTGAGTAGATGGGTTATATGGATAGGAGAAGGCTTGGAAATATTTTCACACATAATGGAGCAAGATAAAATATACTTGCTTCACAAACTAAAAATTTGGACAAAAAACAAGAATTGCTCATGTTCTCTCATAGATCAATGAAATGAGCTGAATTTGGGTGGGGGCTAATTATTTGGAATACTTGAGAAGATGGCAAAGTTTCTTACCATTTGAAAACTCTATGAAGTTACTTTCTTCACAAAGTTGCATTCTGGTCAGAAACTTTGAAAAATGGCACAGGGAGCTAGGATGAATGTATTGAGCTCATCTTTGGTATCCATGAGTGATTTATCAATGTTAATCACCCTGCCAAATTGCATCTCAATTGGAATTAGGAATAAAGCACTTCCTTTGCAAAATTTCAGAGAAGGCAGAAACTTTCATTGGATCATGTGCCCAATTTTTGACCTGTGGAACACGAAACAAGAATGGAACTAGTGATTATATAGCAAGGTCAAGCTCTACAATTTATGTGGGAATTTTCTCTCCTATAGAAATAGTAGTTCCCTTAGAAAATGGCAGAAATGCAATATTGGTATTAAATAGGAAAAGGAAATTTCCCTTATTTAATTATGGCCAATATATTTGCCAGAGTTTTTATTAGGCATAAATATCAACTCCACCAATTCACATGAATTTAGGAGTTGGCTAGCTGTGCCTTTGGATTTTATTCCTCGGAAAGGCAAGAAAAGGAATAAATCATAATTCAAAAGTATTGCATGGGACTTGGCAATAATTTTTGCATATCCAAGGTTTACAAGGATAGGAGGGTCTCTGGGAACAGATGGGATGATCAACAGCCCAAGGAAAATGATAGCTCCTTTGTAATCACAAAGGCCATATTCAAATTCCAAAAATTTGGAATTAGGGTTTGAGAGGGTTTGAGCTGATGCAAATGAGGTCTTGCCCATTGACAAAGACACGAGCAAGGTTTTGAAATGTTGGAAATGATAGGAAATCTCAGAGCCATCCAACAAACTCAGGAGAAAGATTTTGAAAATGAGTGCCGGGAGAGAATAACAGCACAAAAATTTATAACCCAATTTTTGGGCTGTTACAGTCTTCCTCGTGGGAGGAGGGAGCTTCGGTATCTTCGGACGTTATGTCTGAAGTACCTTTACGGCGAAGGCCACTTCTGGCCTCCTTGCCCTTCTTCTTGGCCTTATTCTCCGGTGCCTGGTACGGCGCCAGAACCAGCATCTTTGTCAAAAGAGGAATAGCTGGGTCTTCGGGCAGTGGAGCCGGACACTGGATCCGCTCCGCCTTCTTGGTCCAGCCCTGAGGAATAAGGGGAAGGCTTAGTATGCTCCTTGGATCTACAAGTTGAGGATATGTTTGGAAATCTGAAAAACTTACTTGAGTAGCCGGATGAGCGCGGTCGAGGCCGAGGTCTTCGGTCGTTTTCGGCCACGACTTCTGGGCCATGAAAAGCAGCTTCCATATATCTTCGTGCGTTGTGCCAAAGAACCACTGCAAGGTCCGAGGACTGGCCGGATCAAACTCACACATATGGAGAGTCCGGCGCTGGCAGGGGAGAATCCGGTGAAAAAGTATCACCTGGATCATGTTGGCAAGGTTGATGTTCTTCTCTATCATGCTTTGGACCCGCTTTTGCAGCGTCATCACCTCATCAGACGACGCCCAGTCTAGGCCCTTTTTGATCCATGATGTAAGCCGCATTGGAGGACTGGGTTTCAATTTAGGAGTGGCGGCCCATGCGGTGTCGCGGGGTTCCGTGAGGTAGAACCACTCATGTTGCCATCCCTTCACGGTTTCTACGAAGGTCCCCTTGGGCCAGGTGACGTTAGGGAGCTTGCTCACCCTCGACCACTTTTGGCTTCACGTTGAAGACCTTGAGCCATAGGCCAAGGGGGGGATGCGGAGAAATGCCTCGCACACGATGATGAACGCCGAGATGTTGAGGAATGAATTCCGGACTAGATTGAGGAAATCTAGCCTGTAGTAGAACATGAGCCCGCGGACGAAAGGGTGGAGTGGAAACCCTAGCCCGCGAAGAAAGTGGGGGATAAATACTACCCTCTCATTGGGCTCCGGGTGGGGATGATCTGCTTCTTGGCAAGGAGCCAATGGGCGATTTCTTTGGCTAAGTACCCCGCTTCCCAAAGTTCCTTCATGTTCTCCTCCGTGACGGAGGAGGACATCCACTTGCCATGCGCTCCAGATCCGGACATGGCTAGAGTGTTAGCTGGGGGAGGAAGGGGTTGAAGCTGGGGCGCTAGAGCTCGAGGACAGATGGGCTGAGGAGGAAGAAGGCATGGGGTAAAAAGGTGGATCCTTATCTTCTTATAAAGGCAGTGAATATCAAGCGTCCCCCCATGAGCCTTAAAATTCGCCTATTCCCAAGGGGTCATATGAACGGCACGGTTGGATTACCCAAACCCGTATTGATGAAAATCCCGCAATAAGGGGACACGATCTCCGCTTTGACGAGACGTGTCAATGAAGACCGCGTCTCGAAATGCGAAGCGGGAGGCTGAAAATGGTTCGAAATAATAATAAGGCCAGAACACAACGCCTCGCTGAAAGAGTTGTCAGAAGACATGACCTATTTTTGTTTAAGTATTTTTCCCTTGTGGTTCACGGTTGTAATTACTGTACAAAGCCGAATACAGTTCTTTTGATCAACTACTTTGGAGTGTTCGGAGGAGGAACCCGCCTTGCAATGCCGAAGACAATCTGCGTGCCGGACACATCGTCATTGAAGCCTGGTTCAGGGGCTACTGAGGGTGTCCTGGATTAGGGGGTCCCCGGGCGTCCGGGCTATGTGACATGGGCCGGACTAGTAGGCCGTGAAGATACAAGATTGAAGACTTCCCCCGTATCCGGTTAGGGCTCTCCTTTGCGTGGATGGCAAGCTTGGCGTTCAGATATGAAGATTCGTTTCTCTGTAAACCGACTCTGTACAACCCTAGGTCCCTTCGGTGTCTATATTAACCGGGGGGTTTAGTCCGTAGAGGCAATCACGATTATACATGCTAGACATCTGGGGTTTAGCCATTACGGTCTCGAGGTAGATTAACTCTTGTAACCCCTATACTCATCAAAGTCAATCAAGCAGGAAGTAGGGTATTACATCCATCAAGAGGGCCCGAACCTGGGTAAACATCGTGTCCCCCGCCTCCTGTTACCTTCGATCCTCAGACGCACAGTTCGGGACCCCCTACCCGAAATCGGCCGGTTTTGACACCGACACCGGCCACGAGGAGGGGCCCGGGAGCCGCTGCGCTTCTACCAGCAGATCAAGGACGCCGAAGACCTCGCCATGCTCGTCCCTCGCAAGTTCGTGGAGGTGATGAACGAGTGGTTGGTCATCAAGCGGCTCCCACGTGTGGTCAGGCTGTCGGCGAACAAGTGATGCGAGTTCTCGATGCGGGTCCAGAACTTCAAGGGGCACATGGTGCTTGGCCGGCGCTGGAACTATTTTTGCCGCCACCACCGGATCGTCCCTAGCGACCTCCTCGTTCTACGCATCTCAGGACTCGGCCTGAAGGTCCAAATCTACAACCACGACTCCTCAATCATGTGCAGGGTTCGTTGTAGCAAGCACAGTTGCGTTGGTGTCATTGAGCATGCAATGTAGTTAACTTAGGTGTTAGTGTTGAACTTGTTATGGTATGTGGCTAGAACTTATGGTACTTGTGCTGTGAACTTGTTAATATTTTGGCCAGGAGCAGCACCCTGGCGTGGAGCAGGGAAGGAGGATGCCCTTGCTGTTAATCTAAGTAGTTTGCTGTCATTTCCGTTGCTTGCTTTGTTTGATCTCATTTGGTTGCTTGTTTTGTTTGCTGTCAGTGCTTGCCTCTTTGATCTGCTGTCAGTGCTTGCCTCTTTGATCTGCTGTCAGTTGTGCTTACTGTTGTGCTGATCATGTAGTGGTAAGGCCACCACATTTGAATGAGGTGAGCATAACACAACCGTTGTTTGCAACCAAACAACTGAAGTTTGCATCTGCTCACACCCTAAGCACAAAAACGACAACCAAACAGCAAGGGGTAAATGCCCCTTCATGAGATGCAGGCAACCAAACAGGTTGCATCTGCTGCATACAAAGAATCAGGCTGGCTAAAGATGGACATGCAATGAGGGTACTGTAGCAAACTACAACCAAACACGCCCAACACCAGCGTGAGAGGCAAGAGGTGAACATCTTGTTATACAAGGCAGAACATAAATTACATGAAGCAAATTTTAGGTTCAAATCGAAACACCCACCCCTATAGCTAGCCACGCAACATAAACCCTCCATCTTAAAAAGATTCAGGTCATATTTCGACCGTCCAGTTCCGGAACATGAAGCAGCTATGTACAAAGAAACATTTGGCCAATGGTCGCACAATAATATGTAATCGGAACACACGTAGAAATTTCAACAATCACAATACAAATGAACAATTACAGTCACTCCGTTTGCTTGCACATACAAATGCTTCCCGAAGATGAAGAAAATGTTCAGCTACGACAGAAACTAGCGAACACCACATAGCTCCGGATGAGTTACATTCACTCTCACAAAAGTAACACTAAAATACTGGTCCAAACACTGGGACATGGCTAGATAAGAGATAACTTCCTGGCGGCTTAAACAAACAGGTTCACCACCACATGGAGAGCGCAGAGCAGAGCAAGAGCACAGGACATCTAATGGTTGTCGACTCTAACTCCATCCACATATGAGAATCCGAACATCCCAGATTTTTCCCCATGGCCAGGTGGGAGCGAATCTTTGAGCTCATCGTCCGGATGGCGCCAACACGGTATGGGCACAGGCCACCTGTTACCATTATTCAACCGTTTTCCACACATAATCACGTTATCGGTAGATGTTTTTCATGCAAAAGATCAAAGTGATAAGTAAATACTTATAATGCACACCTGATTGGTCTATCGCTGCCAACTTCATCAAAAGACCTGTGTCAAACACAGTAGGCTAGATTTAATTGGAAGTTTTATTTTTTTGTTTTGATAAAACACAAAATGTCACGTCCTGCACTGATCTGAAACATGATAGGCACTCCAATATGCCAAACAGAAAGTCAAGTGTGCATACCTTTTTTCCACAAAATTTGCCAGCACTCGAATAATACAGTCCCTAAATATGAATGGGGTTCCTATTTTCTTATCATAGAAGTTCATGCCAATAAATCTCCCATTAAAGTCAAGCAGAGGACCACCAATCCCAGCCTAGCAAATGAAAAGTGACATTAAAGCTGTATCAGTATGCATGGAGAAGATGTCATTTGTAATATGGTCTACTACATCATGGATACATCAAACAAGATTAACCCCATGAACAGTACTAACCTTTGTAATCTTACAACTGGAGTACCTAAGATCTCTGTAATCAAGCGTGCCTGACCAGCAGGTTCGTCTTCCATGTGTAGCCATTAACCTGCCAGATTTGAAACAGCACCCCACAGCTACTACATTGGGATCTTCCAATGTAAAATGATTCCACCAATCATCATGAATTCTAGCTGGACGAAGACAACGGTAATCCTCGACAACGATGAGAGCAACATTATAGTATAAATCATAATGTTGCAATTTCCCTTCTTTGCGCTCTTTGTTTGGAAGCAAAACTTCAATCTGCAAATGGCACTGTGAGACCTAAGCAGAAAATGTAAGAAGAGCATCAAGAACCAACCTTCAACTTTTCAGCAATCTTGTTTCCATCTTTAGGATCCCTAACCAAACTCGCTGAAGTCAGAATGGGGGTGCATCCATTCCAGTCAATAAATAAGCCTGTGCACACGAAAAACCTCCTTTCTCCTGCATATATGACGCATTTTTTATTGAGAGCCTAGTTCAAATGTGGAACAGTAAAAGGCACATTACTGTAATATTACCGATGAATGAAGCGAGTGAGACAACCCGTCGAGGTAAACTATGAGAACCCATATTTGTGAGTTGGCTCCAGACACCTTTACCAGAATCATATACGTCACCAAAAGTCTCTTCGAAGGTATTAACCAAAACCAAGCCCTCTGTTCAATGATAGATGGCACAATAGTAGTCAGCGGCAGAGGAAAGCTATAAACAAGCATAACGCAGTACCAGATTACAAGCATTAACTCACCACTGACAACAGTCGATGATGGCTTTGGATAACCCAAGGAGTCTAGATCCCCAGATCTGTCTATATCCCCAAATCGAACACACACATGAAGATAGTGTAATAAGGTTAGCTGAATAGCATTGAGACATGAGAGTACAACTATAAAAATCTAAAACAGCATATGGTTATTATGAAAGCACACACGTAAAAGCCTAAGTTTGCACCACTTGTGAGGATCTTATGAAACAATATTATTAGAGATGATGAGAGAATGCACAAAAGAACAATACATCTGGCTGTGTGCTCACCGCTTGGATAGGTGCAATAGGGCCAGGGCTGCACCTCTCTCTGTATTTCTACATTCCTGTGCAAAGACATAGTAAACTTGCAATAAATACATCCCAGGAGTACGGAAGGAAAATGGACCAAAACAGCACTGCACAACATCTACGCGAACAGAATTGCTGGAGAAGAGAAGAAGACTAAGTTGTAAGGAGAACGGCAATGTCACTATACAAACCTTCTAAGATCAGGAAATGATCATAAATCCTACTACTACCAACATTCTAAGTCTAAACCAGAAAAAAGAACTCTTCAAATTAGAAAAATCTACTAGCATCAACATTGAAATAATATGAGATGAGTATTCTTAGAGGCAGCAAAGAAGCAAGTGTTATCTAGGGATAAACAATGAAAAATGCAAGGAAACTACAAACAGCATATATAAATCTACAAAAGGGACAAAGAAAAGAGAGTTGATTTCTTGCTCCCGAGCTCCATGGAACCCTGCTTTTGAAATTTTTGAAATAAAATTCCAGAAAAATCTGAAAAATTACATATGAACATTGCAATGTATACTACATTTATGTAAAGTTTCATGATCAAATACGTTTCGGTGTCAGCTGTATAAGAAAACAAAATCATAGACTTTTATAGTGAATAGTGCATGTGCTAGAAAGACATAATTTTTGTCTTTGTGTAGCTTGAACCACAACATATTTCTTTCATGAAAATTTAAGGGGATGTAGTATACATTCCTAGATTCATGTCCAGTTTTTTTCAGAATTTTTTGAAACTTCAATATTTAGTTTTTGTATTTTCAAAATTCCAAGCTCCGTTGAGCTCGGGATCCAATTGCAATTTCAGCAAAGAAAAGTACTACTCCCTCCGTTCCGAAATAATTGTCGCCGGAGGTTCCTAGTTCAACTTTCGTCTAGTGCAAAAATATCCCCACTTTCCAATTTTACCCTCTGCGTCGCTCGCACTCGCTCGCTCACTCGCGCAACCGCACTCACTCACTCGTACTCTCCGTCTCTCCCAACCGCCCTCTCTCCCACGCTTCTCGCCGCTCGCCGGCCTTCCCCTTCTCGCCTGCCTCCCCTCTCCCCATTGCTCGCCGGCCTCACCCTCTCCCCATCGCCCGCCTCTCCCTCTCCCTTCCACCACCCCCTTTATCTCCACCACCCCACCTCCACTCACACCCCGGATGTCAAAAATCCAAATCTTTTGCGCCGACGACTAGCTTCTACTCTGGAGGCGTGGATGTGGAGCACAAGCGCTGGATCTGGTCGGCGGAGGCGTGGATTTGAGCGGCACCCGAGCAGCGGATCTGGAGCAGCGCCAGAGCAGCGGAGCAGCGGATCTGGAGCGGCGTCTTCGTCCTCACGGTGCCCACGTCGTCGTCGTCGCCGGAGTAGCTGCTTCCTCCCCTGCCCAAGTCAGAGTACTTAGTACTGTAGTCTTTCCTCCCGCCGGTCCATTTGTTTGATCTGAAACAATTAGGTCCTCTGTTGCTTGGTTGGTTGGATACCGACAGTGAAAATGGAGAGCGAGAGGAACGGGCAGATGTTGTATCCTGAGGCAGAACAATCTTGTGAGCTTGGGCAAACCAGTGCTATTTCTCTGAATCCATGATCTAACAGTTTTCCTGATGCCTCCCAGCCCCAGATGCCAACCAGTGTAATCACAATATAAACAGTACCAACAGTGAATAAGGTCAATTATTTTTGCAATTTCTTCCACAGATGGAGTATAAAGCTAATTGGTTGTACTGTTAAACATCTTGCTCATGTGGTTGCATCTGCTTGTGTTGAGCTATGCTATTCAGGCCAGCCAAAAAAGCAAGAGTACTCATCTTGAATTGCTACCGTGATAGGATGAGTAGTGCTCTGTTAGGAATATAGAATTCCTATTCCTATATAGGAGTAGTTTAGTTCCCAGTAGGGTAGTTCTTGCTAAAGATTTGTATAGATGACTAATTTAGTTGGAGCCATCTTTGGACCATAGGCAGCGTCAACTTCCACATCGACGACGTCGTCGGGACGTCTGACAAATCAGTGCGTCTCTTGAACTCACCTTGGTGCGGGCCATCTGTGTGTGTGTGCCCTTTGATTTGCAATATGCAGGAGACTAGAATAAAGTGCAAATATTTGAGTGCCTAGTTCTCAGGTCTCAGCTCCGAGCTACTCATGTTATTAAGTCTAAACCACTAAACATATACTCCGCCTACAGAGGAAAATTGTACTTCGAGTACGTTTCTGTAAGTTAACTTGCATCTAAACAGAGGCAACTCTGCATTGTTTCTGAATCACATTTCAGTAAAAAATTACTCCACAGAAATTTTTGTCAAGCATTGTTTCTGAATGTTCACTTAAGGCTCTCTTTTTGTTTCTGAATCACATTGTTTCTGAATGTTCACTTAAAAATTTCTGAATCACATTGTTTCTGAATGTTCACTTAAGGCTCTCTTTTTGTCAAGCATGCATACTCTGCTCCTTTTTCAACAAATGGCATGAATATCCAAGTATTGATCTCAAATGGTGTATTGACCATTTTTTTGCTCCTGGACATGTTAAGTTAACAAATTCACAACTTTATTGTTACTGAAACTAAAGTGCAGTCCATCTTCACCTTTCCTTGCTTCCTTGTTTTGATTTGGTTGTAAATAAATAAGATCCCATTTCATTTGGTTTGCTTGTGTCAGGGAAAAGAAGCAAGGATCCATCCTGTGAGTGAGACCATCGACACACACACACACACTATGTTTTACAAGGAACACACACTATGTCAACAGAGTAAGTGATCCCATATTCCCATTGGATTGAGTTACCTCTTTTTCCCCATTACTAGAAGCATGTGGACATTCTTGTCACAAAATCACATGGCAAAATGTTGCCACCTTGCCCTAGATGGTTCTATCAAGTATAGTTTGGAAGAGGAGTTTGGAAAAATCATCAGATTAAACCTGATACTCCCTAGGTGTAATCATGACAGGACTAATCTGTCATTCACATTTTTCACAATTTTCATTCTAATTTATTGTCAAGACTGTTGGCTTCATTCATTAGGATACAAGGTTTTTTTAGAAAGTTCTTTAAATATCCAAATATTGATCTCAAATGGTGTATTGAATTTGTTCCCATTGACTCGCAGAAACTTTAGGCATGTTTGCATTTGGACAAATGGTGTGTAACAATGATCCTCATCTCTAAATTGGACAATTGGACAACATCAGCAGGAGGACAACAACAACAACATTTTCTCAAGCATTACAGGTTTCCCAACTGATCATTACACTCCAGTAATTTCTTCTGGTGCCAATTGTGAGGGTGATGATCTTGTCTGATTGCTATAATTGTTGATCTTAACAAATTCTTCCCGATTGAATGTCTCCTGATCAATTTTACAGACTATTGTACCTGAAAGTATCGACGAATTCTCCCAATCTGCTGTAAATTTCAGTGCACCTGGCGAAAACTGATAAGAATTGGGAGCAGCGAGGAGCCTGGCAAGGACCAGGCGGGAGAGCAGCGAGGACCAGGCTGGGCAGCGCGGTTAAGAGGACCAGGTTGGTGCAGCGAGGACCAAATTGGGAGCGGCGGCGGTGGCCAGGCTGGGGCGGCGGCGACCAAACTGGGCAAGGATGACGGCGAAGAGACTGGCGAAGGAGGAGGAGGGGGTGGAGGGCGGAGGAGGAGGTGGCCGGACTAGCAGCTAGAGGAGGTGGCCGGCCTGGCGGAGGAAGACGACGAGGAGCCTGGCGGAGGAAGACGACGACTCGTTTTTAAATCAGGGGTATTTTTGTACTTTTGCTCGTTTTCACCTGGTCGGAAATAACCCCCCAGCGACAATTATTTCGGAACAGAGGGAGTACTTTAGTTTTGAAGTAATATGATATTCTTGGAAGAGGCAGCCAAGAAATTACAATTGTGATACATAAATAAATGTACAAAAGAAACAGCACCCAACAATCCAGACTTCTGCAGAAATAAAGACTGGAAAACTGTTCCGAAACCAATGGCTTACCTTGGAATTAAGCTCAAGTATTACTAAGAAAAATAAATGCAGGGAGGACGAAGTGGAATTAGCGATGGACACACACAGGTAAGCAGAATAAATGGAAATACACGAGATATACCTGAACGTCTTAGCTTCCTTTTTTGGCAGAAGTTCCTCCAAGCGTTCGATAATTATACTCCTTGGCATGAAATAAATTCTTTCCCCAACCAAAGAAAGGTTCAAGCCAACAAAGTTCCCATCATAATCAAAAAGCGGCCCACCTTCCCAAGCCTAATAAAAATGAAGTGATAGGCAACAAGGTTACATCGGAACGAAAGTAATAATGATATGGAAAAGGAGGTACATGCGAAAACACCAGTTTTATGGCTCTGATATATAGTTCAGTGCATACAGTTGCAGATAAAATACAGAGGCCATAGTTCAATTGTACCTCAGAGATTTCACAAGTGGAGAACATAAGCTGTTTGCCATCTTCAGATCCACTTGAATCAACAGCAAGTATCCCACTTGTGGCCATTAATGTGTCAGAATCGGCACGTGTGACAGCTACTACCTTCCTACAGGGAAGAAATTCCACCTGAAGACTGAGATCCACTGGATGAACACCAAGAGTGACAAACAGTACTTGGACAATAACAATCCCCTGATCCGAATCATAGCTTTTCAACAACCCTTTGGCAACCTCACCGTTGCGACGCACTTCGATCTATAACAGGACAGCAAAAAAGTATGCAAAATGTGACAAACTGGCAACTATCTTAAGCAAACAAGTAAAGTAAGTGAAGGATCATTAGCAGCACCAACTTTCAAGGTATTATGGCCTTCTCTGTTAATATCATTGAAAGCTCTAACCAAACTTGCTGAGGTCAGAAAGCTTGTCACATACCGCCCGCTTCGCAAGGCTATGCCTGAGCATGCAAATAACACCGCATGTCCTACACAAGGTTGCAATTTTAGTCATCTATAACTAACATTTTTTAAATTAAGAACTAAGAATACTAGAGTATGACAGGATAGTCACCATCTGACAAAGCAAGGGAGACAACATTTCTAGAAATTTTTGAAGTGACTTCTTTACTGAGCTCACTCCAAACACTTCGGCTAGAGTCACTAAAGCTGTCAATCGGCTCTTCCGAATTGACATCTGAATGTATGTAACCTAGTTAAAAAACATGATGGAACACAACTGTTAGTGCTCCAGTATAGCTGTAATAAAACATGAAAAACAATGAAGTGCCGACAAACCTGAAATCAACAAATCAAGTGTCTCTGCTCCGCCAGTGCAGATTCTCCTATTCTTTTCGGAGCTTTCTGCGAGATTTTCTGTTAGAGCATCACCAGCTCTCTTACTTTGCAGCATATTTCCCAACACTAAAGCAGAGAGAAGAAAATCCAAATGTTCAGTCATAGCAGGTTACACAGGGTTGTCGAACAACATAAATCAAAGGGTCCGTAATATACGAAATAAAAGAGGTTTTACACACAAAATTAAAACACTAACTGGCTGATTGTACTTTCGCACTTCTCCATATACTCAATCAGTATATTTTTCAATATCCCCCTTATAGAAGAATAAAAAGGTTTTCTGATGCAAGGATAAAATACTGAGTGCCCAATACCGGTGCAAAAAGGTTCCCAACCAAGTAGAACGCATAATAATTAACTGCTGTATCTTATCAAATTAGGAGCGAAGCTCACCAATTTCATTATTAAAAGAACAGTTTTGCTAAAGCACATCTAGATGTGCCATAAGTACTGCACATCTAAGTCATATATCATTAATCATACCGAGAGATTCGTGTCGGTATTTTCTTTTCCGTTTTCTTTTCTTTTTTATACTTGATGAAGTCACTTAGCTGTGCAATAACTATGGCACATCTAGATGTGCCCTATACACAAAAGAACTTAAAAAGAGAAAGAAAGAACGCCTACCAATTTGACGATGGGGTGAAAAAGTTGGAACTTTGAACCTCGAAAGGGCGGATCTAGATGATTGCCGATTGTGCACCCAAATTTGTAGAGGTAAGTTTCGGATTAACTAATCACTGGGTGAGGAAAAGCTCATACCTGAGAAATCAGTGTCCAAGGTTGCGGATGGGGTGGAGACAGCAGACACGCGATGAGTTAGACGGGGCGGCGATGCCGGCGACGAGCGTGAGCGGCGGAGAAGCCGTCCGCGCTGACGGCCGATAAGGGGTGGTGGATTTCAGAGCCGCATAGGATGAATCTGAGTTAGGGCATGAGAGCGGCGTGGGAGAGGACGGATCGATCGGGCGAGAGAGGAAAGGTAGAAGGGGCCCCTCCAACACGAAGGACGCCATTGGTTCAGTACATATAACAGCATCTACGCCCGGGCTCGAAAATTACACGTCTGGTCTTCCGAGTCTTTTTTTTTCATCGAATTTTGGGCTTTATTCAGAATAACAGGAGCCGGTTACAATCTGCCCGTAGGCTAGTGCGAAGGAAATCTGGGCTAACAGTTAGCCAACTGTCCGTCCCATCAAGTGTAGCACGCTGAGCACAAAAATGAGACGGCACATTCAAGTCTTTACCGACATGTTGAACCGAAAAAAAAAATGCAGCACAATGTTCAATAATTCTTTAAAGATAGGCGATGCAATCGATCTGAAATTGCCTCGCGAGATCCAAAGATCGACAATGTGAAGACAGTCAACCTCCATTATCCGAGTCTCTATACAGTACGATTTGATCATATAAGAAACAATACAATCCTTAATACATATGAATACATAACATTATATGGTAGATACCCTTATGGTCTCCTCCATGTTAAAGAGCGTCCTGGTGTTGTCATGTGGCGCCACGTTTTTACAGAAAATCCTCTCCTTTTTTAGGCTGCTGCCAATGCATGGGTACTTAGATGAGGTGCTAAGCACATTAAATAGCTTAGCAACTATACTCCCCAATGCATAGGTGCTTAGCTTATGGTTGCTAAGCTTGCTTCATTTAATGATTTACCAACTAAAGTTCTTCATGTATTGGTGGGCTTCCTTCTTTTAAATGTTTTGCCTAGGTTCACGCGCTTAGCATTGGTTCTTCCTGGGGTCACCACACCCATCTCTTTTCTCTTAAATAACTTACCACATCAGATTTTTTGCCTACGTGGAAGGCTTAGCACCTGTACAAGGTGGAGCATTGGGAGGGGCCATAGGAAACAACCCGTACTCCCTCGGTCCATGCGCCCTCTCATTCGGTTCTCGCGTGGTGCCAGTCGTTGTCGGGCCCATTTGCCGGTCTCCCGCGGTGAGCCGTCATGGAATTCAGTGAGAATCCATTTTAAAATTGCATGCATAGGATTCCCAACATACTCCCTCCTGTCATTTTTAGTCTTCATATAAATTTTGTCTAAAGTCAAACTGTTCCTACTTTGACCAAACTCATAGAAAAAGGTATCAACATTCATAATGTCAATTCAATATGCGTAGATTCATTATAAAATGCAGTTTCATAGTATATATATTTGGTATTATAAATGTTAATATTTTTTAATAGAAATGTGATCAAACTTTGTAAAGTTTGACTTGACACAAATCTAATACGTGAAATAAAAAGGACCGCAGGGAATACCTTGCGATTGCCCGCTCGGATACTGCAAGATGCCTTGCGCCGGCTGGAGAGGTCGCCCTTGCCATTAATCGTGGCGTTAAGCCGCCCAACGGCTCCCTCCCCGCCGGGCGGCTATAAAAGCCAACTCCACTAGCCTCCTCCGATGCGCATCTCTCCCCGTCGCACTCCTCTGCCGCCGCTCTTCTTTGCCGCCGCCAAGCCCACTCCCCTTTCTCCTCTCTCTCCCATCATCGATGGCCAACCACGGCGCCGGCAAGCAACCGCGGGGGCGGTGCCGCACCCGCCGCCTCATGGTCGTCCATCCATAGCCAGCCGGAGACCGAGCAGACCACCATCGTCATCGTGCTTAGCAACGGGGCGACATGTCACTGCTGACGGCTACATGACGCCTGGCCTCGACGCCACTCTCAAGGAACTGCACACCCACCCCGGCGGCTGTTGGAACATGGCAGAACGTCGCCGCGGCGTTTATGGAGAGGAAGCGTTTTCTACAACGTGCTCCGCGCGTACCACCATAAGGCCGCCTGTGGTGAAGCACCCCCCGCAGCTTCTCCGCTCGCCCAGTCGGCGCGTGCTGCTGGCGGCCGCCACGCGCATGCAGGCACACCCACTTGGCCCAGCTCCCGCCGGAACTAGCGGCACTAAAGGAGGCGGGTGACCTTGGGACATGTTGGGATTTGTCCGCGTGATCCACAACTCCATCATCGCGCCCAACTGGCTTCCATCACCGGAGTTCATGGACCCTCAGACCCGGCTGATGAGCCAGGGTACATGAAGACGTAAGGGACTCGATGGAGGCACTAATAAAAACTCGACTAGATGGCGAGTTGTTCATCGTCCCGATCTTTCACGGTATTAGCAGTACAAACAATATCTTTCGATCTAGCAATGATGCAAGAACGTAAGATAAAAAAATACTGGCATCGAGTAGACAGAATCAACTCCCGCGTAGCAGTGAAAAAATCCGTATGATCGGCAAAATCAAACATGATATTTGGTGTCCCCGACATCAGAGGATTTCTGACTTTTATTCAAGTCACGATCAAAAACAAAACTGAACTCTCCTAATTAATTAGTGCTAGCTAATAGCAAATTTGGCAATCCTGATCACGTAGGATCCATCCTACCAAAAATAGACAAACTCTTGTGTCTAAGAAAACACATAATACTAACTAGTAAGAGCATCTTCAAAGGCAACCCGCAAAATTACTCCTGCATCCATCCACAGACAAGGGACCAGTCTATGGACACGGATGCGGAAGGATGATATTCAACGCTAGTCGTATACATTTTGATAACAACCCGAACCAACCGAATGAAATTCTATCAAACATCCTATACTTGACGGTGACATCGTATGACATGTTGTCCTGGCCGGCGGCTTCTCCTCCGTCATCAGCGCCCGATCTGGCGTCGTCGTTGTGGCCTTCGGTAGGCAGAAGGTGGTGTCGTCGCGACAGGGCTTCGCGGCGTCCGTCTAATGCTCGCGGGTGATCCTCTCCGCTTCTTCTTGCGCCGTGCGCAGTGCAGGTGCGGCCATCGAGGATGTGGGCTGGGGGAGAGGGCGGCGGTCATCGGAGGAGGCATCGTTAGCTGCGTCGATCTCGGCGAGGGACCATTTCTTGCCGTACCTGGCCATCTCCCCATCGAGGCGGCGGAGAAGGCGCTTGGCCGTCTCCCACGTCGTTACCGAGCGGTCCAGGGCGTACGCCAGGTCTGGGTCCGCCGTGATGTGTGGCGGGAGGAAGTCCGAGTCCACAAACTTGGACCGGCACGTGGCGTTGCGGCAGTTCGGCCGGTTGCTCCTGCGCCGTCATGGCGCTCCGGGAGGATGAACAGTTGTCGCTGGTCCCGCCGCTGGCGAGGTAGTGGAGAATGCAACCGCGCGCCGCTCCTCCTTGATGACTCGCCGGGGTGGCGCTGAGCGGCGCGCTACTCCTTGACGAAGCGTCAAGGTAGCGGGGAGCGGCCCTCCTCCTTCACGACGCACCGGACGGCGGTAACCGCTCCTCCTTGACGCGCCGGTGCGGTGGCAAGAGCCGCTCTTCCTTCATGCGGTGTCCAATTTTGGATGCCGCGGCTGCACGGCGGTGGAGAGCGTGGAGGAGATGTCGACTTCATGAGGAAGAGCGTCCCTGGTGGCGGAGCTGGGCCATTGATGTGGACGATGGAGCGACGAAGCATCAGCTCCATCTTCTCCTCGTACTCCGTGTCGGTGGCGGCATAGACCTGCCCTTGCACCACCGCGGCGGACTGCGGCGGCTACTGGTCCTCCTCGTCACCGAGGAGATGACGGTCTCCGTCGGCGTCAAGGAGCTGCCAGCCGATGAGGACTACGACCCCAATGTTCGAGGACGGCGTCGCCACGATCCGCCAGATCCCGCCTCGGAACCGCCATGCCGGCGCCGACGCCTAGGACTTGCCCATCGCCGGAGATATGGAGGGAGATGGACGGAGATAGGGGAGGAGGAGGAGGAGGATATGATGTGGACGGCGCCGGAGTGCGGCTTATATAGCCGCGGCTAGGCCATGCGAAGGGCCGATGAGCCGCTTCAATGCGGCGCAGCGACCGGAGTTGGTTCCTTCGGAACATGTATCCGCATTGAAGCGGTGGCTGATACGTCTCCAACGTATCTATAATTTTTTATTGTTCCATGCTATTATATTATCAATCTTAGATGTTTTATATATATTTCCTAGCAACTTTATATCATTTTTTGGGACTAACCTATTAACTTAGTGCCCAGTGCCAGTTGCTGTTTTTTGCTTGTTTTTTACTTTACAGAATATCAATACCAAACGAAGTCCAAATGCCACAAAACTTTTTGGAGATTTTTTTCTGGCAAGAAGAGACCCTGGAAGCTTCTGGAGGCCACGGGAAGATGGTCCAGTGGGCCACTAGGCACCAGGGCGCACGAGGGGCCTGGCGTGCCCTGGTGGGTAGTGGGGCCCATTTGTCCTACCTCTGCCTCTATAAATACTCTAAATTCTCAAAACCCTCAAGGGAGTCGACAAAATACTTTTTCCGCCGCCGCAAGTTCCAGAACCACGAGATCCAATCTAGAGGCATTTTCCGGCACTCTGCCGAAGGTGGCAAGGATCACAGAGGGGTTCTTCATCATCCTTGCTGCCCCTCCGATGATGCGTGAGTAGTTTACCACAGACTTACTGGTCTGTAGTTAGTAGCTAGATGACTTCTTCTCTCTTTTTGATCTTCAATACAATGTTCTCCTTGATCTTGGAGATCTATTTGATGTAATGACTTTTTGCGGTGTGTTTGTTGGGATCCGATGAATTGTGAGTTTATGTTTGATCTATCCATGAATATTATTTGAGTTTTCTCTGAACTCTTTTATGCATGATTTTTGTAGCCTCGTATTTCTTCTCCAATTTATTGGTTTGGCTTGGCTTACTAGATTGATTTATCTTAGCATGGGAAGAGGTGTTTTGTGATGGGTTTGATCTTGCGGTGCTCAATCTCAGTGATAGAAAGAGACATGACACACATCTATCGTTGCTATGAAGGGTAACAAGATGGGATTTATTTCATACGTGAGTTTATATTGTCTACATCATGTCATCTTGTTTAAAGCATTACTCTGTTTCTCCATGAACTTAATACACTAGATGCATGCTGGATAGCGGTCAGTGTGTGGAGTAATAGTAGTAGATAGAGTCATTTCGGTCTATTAATCTTGGACGTGATGCCTATATACATGAGCATCGCCTTGGATATCATCATAATTATTTGCTTTTATATCAATTGCCCAGTAGTAATTTGTGTACCCACCGTATGCTATTTTCTCGAGAGAAGCATCTAATGAAAACTATGGCCCCGGGTCTATTCTCTATCATATATTAAAACCAAAAATACCTTGCTGCAATTTTATTTTATTTATTTTATTTTGTGTTTTAGTTAGATATATTTATCAAAACCTATATAATTTAATCTATCTCAATACCGTTGAGGGATTGACAACCCCTCTTCGCGTTGGGTTGCAAGTATTTGTTTTTTGTGCACAGGTGATGTTTACATAGTGTTGCTTGGTTCTCCTACTGGACTGATAACCTTGGTTTCATAACTGAGGAAAATACTTATCTCTACTGTATTACATCATCCCCTCCTCTTCGGGAAAATCCCAACGCAGCTAATAAGTAGTAGTGGCTACCGAGAGGTCCCGTCGGTCAACGCCTGATACGTCTCCAACGTATCTATAATTTTTTTATTGTTCCATTCTATTATATTATCTATCTTGGATGTTTTATATGCATTTATATGCTATTTTATTTGATTTTTTGGGACTAACCTATTAACCTAGAGCCCAGTGCCAGTTTCTGCTTTTTCCTTGTTTTTGAGTTTCGCAGAAAAGGAATATCAAATGGAGTCCAAACGAGCTGAAAATTTACGGTGATTTTTTATGGACCAGAAGAAGCCCCCGAAGCAAAAGAGTTGGGCCAAAAGAGTTCTAAGCCAACCACAAGGTTGTAGGGCGCGCCCTACCCCTCCCCCCCCCCCGGTCGAGCGCGCCCTCCATCCTTGTGGTTGACACGTGGACCCTCCTGACGTGAAACCGACGCCAAAAATTCCTATAAATACAGAAACCCCCAAAAAGAAACCTAGATCGGAAGTTCCGCCGCCGCAAGCCTCTGTAGCCATGAAACACCAATTGGGAGCCTGTCCGGCACCCTTCCGGAGGGGGAAACCATCACCAGTGGCCATCTTCATCATCCTGGCGGTCTCCATGATGAGGAGGGAGTAGTTCACCCTCGGGGTTGAGGGTATGTGCCAGTAGCTATGTGTTTGATCTATCTCTCTCTCTTGTGTTCTTGATTTGGCACGATCTTGATGTACCGCGAGCTTTGTTACCATAGTTGGATAATATGGTGTTTCTCCCTCTCTACCTTCTTGTGATGAATTGAGTTTTCCCTTTGAAGTTATCTTCTCGGATTGAGTCTTTAAGGATTTGAGAACAATTGTTGTATGTCTTGCATATGAATATATGTGGTGACAATGGGATATTCACGTGAACCACTTGATGTATGTTTTGGTGATCAACTTGTGGGTTCCGTGACCTTGTGAACTTATGCATAGGGGTTGGCACGCGTTTTCTGAAGGAAATATACCCTAGAGGCAATAATAAAGTTGTTATTTATATTTCCTTATATCATGATAAATGTTTATTATTCATGCTAGAATTGTATTAATCGGAAACTTGATACATGTGTGAACACATAGACAAAACAGAGTGTCCCTAGTATGCCTCTGCTTGACTAGCTCGTTAACCAAAGATGGTTAAGTTTCCTGACCAGAGGCATGTGTTGTCATTTGATGAACGGGATCACATCATTAGTAGAATGATGTGATGGACAAGACCCATCCGTTAGCTTAGCATAATGATCATTAAGTTTTATTGTTATTGCTTTCTTCATGACTTATACATATTCCTTTCACTATGAGATTATGCAACTCCCGAATACTGGAGGAACACCTTGTGTTCTATCAAACGTCACAACATAACTGGGTGATTATAAAGATGCTCTACAGGTGTCTCGGAAGGTGTTTGTTGGGTTGGCATAGATCGAGATTAGGATTTTCACTCTGAGTATCGGAGAGGTATCTCTAGGCCCTCTCGGTAATGCACATCATAATAAGCCTTGCAAGCAATGTGACTAATGAGTTAGTTGTGGGATGATGCATTACGGAATGAGTAAAGAGACTTTCCAGTAACGAGATTGAACTAGGTATGAGGATACCGACGATCGAATCTCGGGCAAGTAACATACCGATGACAAAGGGAATAACATATGTTGTCATTGCGGTTTGACTGATAAAGATCTTCATAGAATATGTAGGAACCAATATGAGCATCCAGGTTCCACTTTTGGTTATTGACCGGAGATATGTCTCGGTCATGTCTCCATAGTTCTCGAACCCGTAGGGTCCGCACGCTTAACGTTCGATGATGATTTGTATTATGAGTTGTGTGTTTTGGTGACCGAAGATTGTTCGGAGTCCCAGATGAGACCACGGACATGACGAGGAGTCTCGAAATGGTCGAGAGGTAAAGATTGATATATTGGACGATGGTATTCGGACACCAGAGTGGTTTGGGTATTTTTTCGGAACACCAGGGGGTTACAGGAACCCCCCGGGAAAGGAATTGGCCAATATGGGCCATAGGGGAGAGAGAGGGGAGCCCACAAGGGGTGGCGCGCCCCCCATGGGCTGTCCGATTTGGACAAGGGGAAGGGGGCGCGGCCCCCCTTTCCTTCCCCCTCTCCCTCTCCTCCCCCCTTTCCACCTCCGAGAGAAGGAAGGGGGGGCGACTTGGATTACGAGTCCTAGTCGGTTTCCCCCCCATGGCGCGCCCCTAGGGCCGGCGGCCTCCTCCCCTCCTCCTTTATATGCGGGGGCAAGGGGGCACCCCAAAGCACATCAGTTATTCTCTTAGCCATGTGCGGTGCCCCCCTCCACAGTTTACTCCTCCGGTCATAGCGTCGTAGTGCTTAGGCGAAGCCCTGCGCGGATCACACCACCATCACCGTCACCACGCCATCGTGCTGACGAAACTCTCCCTCGATACTTTGTTGGATCAAGAGTTCACGGGACGTCATCGAGTTGAACGTGTGCAGAATCGGAGGTGTTGTACGTTCGGTGCTTGATCGATTGGATTGCGAAGACGTGATACGTCTCCAATGTATCTACTTTTCCTAATGCTTTTCCTCTTGTTTTGGACTCTAATTTGCATGATTTGAATGAAACTAACCCCGGACTGACGCTGTTTTCAGCAGAACTGCCATGGTGTTGTTTTGTGCAGAAATAAAAGTTCTCAGAATGGAACGAAACTTTGTGATGAATTCTTATATAATAAATAAGAATTTCTGGAGCCAAGACCTACCGAAGAGGGGCCCCTAGGTGGGCACAACCCACCAGGGCGCGCCCCCTCTCCTGGGGCGCCCAGGTGGGTTGTCCCCAGCTGGTGGCCCCGTAGACCCTGAAACCGACGCTATAAAATCCTATTTTTCTAGAAAAAATTAGGGAGAAAGAATTATCGCTATCCACGAGACGGAGTCGCCGTCATCTCCTGTTCTTCATCGAGAGGCTAGATCTGGAGTCTGTTTGGGGCTCCGGAGAGGGGATCTTCGTTCTTCATCATCAGAACCCTTCTCCATCACCAATTCCATGATGCTCCACCACCGAGAGTGAGTAATTCCTTCGTAGGATCGCTGGCCGGTGAGGAGTTGGATGAGATTCATCATGTAATCGAGTTAGTTTTGTTAGTACTTGATCCCCGGTATCCACTATGTTCTTAGATTGATGTTTCTATGACTTTGCTATGCTTAATGCATGCTTGTCACTTTGGGCCCGGGTGCCATGAACTCGGATCTGAACCATTTATGTTATCATCATTATATCCATGTTCTAGATCCGATCTTGCAAGTTATAGTCACCTACTACGTGTTATGATCCGGCAACCCCGGAGTGACAATAGTCGGGACCACTCCCGGTGATGACCGTAGTTTGAGGAGTTCATGTATTCACTATGTGTTAATGCTTTGTTCCGATTCTCTATTAAAAGGAGGCCTTAATATCCCTTAGTTTGCAATATGGACCCCGCTACCATGGGAGGGTAGGACAAAAGATGTCATGCAAGTTCTTTCCATAAGCATGTATGACTATTTACGGAATACATGCCTACATTATATTGACGAACTGGAGCTAGTGTTGTATCGCCCTAGGTTATAACTGTCTCATGATGAATATCATCCAACAAGTCACCGATCCAATGCCTACGAATTTACCTTATATTGTTTCTACTAAGTTACTACTGCTATCATCACTGTTATACTCGCTACAAAATTACTGCTATCACTGTTACCGTTACCGTTGCTACTATCACTACTATCAAAACTATCATACTACTTTGCTACTGATCACTTTGCTGCAGATAATTAATCTCCAGGTGTGGTTGAATTGACAACTCTGCTGCTAATACCTTCAAATATTCTTTGGCTCCTCTTGCGTCAAATCTATAAATTTGGACTGAACACCTGAAAACTGTTGCGACGATCCCCTATACTTGTGGGTTATCAAGACCTTTTTCTGGCGCCGTTGCCGGGGAGCATAGCTATATTTGTTGAGTCACTTGGGATTATTACCAATTTATCACTATGAAGAATTTAAAGGATCCTAAGACTAAGATTTATCCCTCAAAGACGAGGGGAGGTAAGGAACTGCCATCCAGTTCTGCTTTAGATTCACCTTGTGTTATGAGTAAACTTGCAACACCACCACATGCTATCAATTCTAATATGTCGCAAGTTATTGATGATGCTACTTCTACTATGAATGATGCTTATGATGATGCTAGTACCTTGATTGATAATGATGATGTGCCACTTGGTGAATTTCTTGATGAACAAATTGCTAGAGTAATACAACATGATGTTGTTGAGTCTGATGATGAGCTTGAAACTGAAACTCCTGAAACACCTGCTAGAACTAGCCTTCCTAAATATGAATTGCCTAAGGTACCGGAAGGTTATGTTATGACTGAGGAGACAACTCGAGATATTCTTGCTTGTAAGGATAGAGATGATCTAGAGAAATTATGCAAGTATAAAGAAAAATCTCTGAATGCTAGAATGAAATGTGATCCTAAGTTTGCTACTTCACCTATCTTTATTGATGATAAGGATTATGAATTCTCTGTCGACCTAGAGTTAATTACTTTGGTTGAATCTGATCCTTTCCATGGTTATGAAATTGAAATTGTTGTGTGATAACCCACAAGTATAGGGGATTGCAACAGTTTTCGAGGGTAGAGTATTCAACCCAAATTTATTGATTCGACACAAGGGGAGCCAAAGAATATTCTCAAGTATTAGTAGCTGAGTTGTCAATTCAACCACACTTGCAAACTTAATATCTGCAACAAGGTATTTAGTAGCAAAGTAATATGATAGTAGTGGTAATGGTAGCAAAAGGTAACGATAGCAAAAGTAATGTTTTTGGTATTTTGTAGTGATTGTAACAATAGCAACGGAAAAGTAAATAAGCGAAGAACAATATATGGAAAGCTCGTAGGCAATGGATCGGTGATAGAGAATTATGCCGGATGTGGTTCATCATGTAATAGTCATAACCTAGGGTGACACAGAACTAGCTCCAATTCATCAATGTAATTTAGGCATGTATTCCGAATATAGTCATACGTGCTTATGGAAAAGAACTTGCATGACATCTTTTGTCCTACCCTCCCGTGGCAGCGGGGTCCTAGCGGAAACTAAAGGATATTAAGGCCTCCTTTTAATAGAGTACCGGACCAAAGCATTAACACATAGTGAATACATGAACTCCTCAAACTACGGTCATCACTGGAAGTGGTCCCGATTATTGTCACTTCGGGGTTGCCGGATCATAACACATAGTAGGTGACTATAGACTTGCAAGATAGGATCAAGAACTCTCATATATTCATGAAAACATAATAGGTTCAGATCTGAAATCATGGCACTCAGGCCCTAGTGACAAGCATTAAGCATAGCAAAGTCATAGCAACATCAATCTCAGAACATAGTGGATACTAGGGATCAAACCCTAACAAAACTAACTCGATTACATGATAAATCTCATCCAACCCATCACCGTCCAGCAAGCCTACGATGGAATTACTCACGCATGGTGGTGAGCATCATGAAATTGGTGATGGAGGATGGTTGATGATGACGATGGTGACGAATTCCCCTCTCCGAAGCCCCGGACGGACTCCAGATCAGCCGTCCCGAGAGAGTTTAGGGCTTGGCAGCGGCTCCGTATTGTAAAACACGATGAATTTTCTATCTGATTTTTTCTCTCTAAACACAAATATATAGAGTTGGAGTTGAGGTCGGAGGAGCTCCAGGGGGCCCATGAGGTAGGGTTGAAGTTTCAGGTCATTCCGAGAACTTTTGTTTTTGCACATAAATAACACCATGGCAATTCTGCTGAAAACAGCGTCAGTCCGGTTAATTCCATTCAAATCATGCAAGTTAGAGTCCAAAACAAGGGCAAAAGTGTTTGGAAAAGTAGATACGACGGAGACGTATCAACTCCCCCAAGCTTAAACCTTTGCTTGTCCTCAAGCAATTTAGTTGACAAACTGAAAGTGATAAAGAAAAACTTTTACAAACTCTGTTTGCTCATGTTGTTGTAAATATGTAAAGCCAGCAATCAAGTTTTTAGAAAAGATGATAAACTAACCATATTCACAATAACGCTTAGGTCTCATGTTTACTCATATCAATGGCATAATCAACTAGCGAGCAATAATAATAAATCTCGGGTGACAACACTTTCTCAAAACAATCATAATATGATATAACCAGATGGTATCTCGCTAGCCCTTTCTGAGACTGCAAAACATAAATGCGGAGCACCTTTAAAGATCAAAGACTGACTAGACATTGTAATTCATGGTAAAAGAGATCCAGTCAAGTCATACTCGATGTAAACTAATCAGTAATGAATGCAATGACAGAGATGCTCTCCAGTGGGTGCTTTTTAATAAGAGGAGGATGACTCAGCATAAAAGTAAATAGATAGGCCCTTCGCAGAGGGAAGCAGAGATTTGTAGAGGTGCCAGAGCTCGGTTTTGAAATAGAGATGAATAATATTTTGAGCGGTATACTTTCATTGTCAACATAACAACCAAGAGATGGCAATATCTTCCATGCTACACACATTATAGGCGGTTCTCAAACAGAATGGTAAAGTTTATACTCCCCCTCCACCAACAAGCATCAATCCATGGCTTGCTCGAAACAACGAGTGCCTCCAACTAACAAGAGTCCCAGGGGGAGTTTTGTTTGCAATTATTTTGATTTGATTTGCATAAAGCATGGGACTGGGCATCCCGGTGACCAGCCATTTTCTCGTGAGTGAGGAGCGGAGTCCACTCCTCTTGAGAATAACCCGCCTAACATGGAAGATACGGACAACCCTAGTTGATACATGAGCTATTCGAGCATACAAAACAGGATATTTATTTGAAGGTTTAGAGTTTGGCACATACAAATTTACTTGGAACGACAGGTAGATACCGCATATAGGAAGGTATAGTGGACTCATATGGCATAACTTTGGTGTTTATGGAGTTGGATGCACAAGCACTATTCCCGCTTAGTACAAGTGAAGGCTGGAAAAGACTGGGAAGCGACCAGCTAGAGAGCGACAACAGTCATGAACATGCATTAAATTTAATGAACATTGAGTGCAAGCATGAGTAGGATATAATCCACCATGAACATAAATATCGTGAAGGCTATGTTGATTTTGTTTCAACTACATGCGTGAACATGTGCCAAGTCAAGTCACTTAAATCATTCAGAGGAGGATACCACCCTATCATACCACATCACAACCATTTTAATAGCATGTTGGCATGCAAGGTAAACCATTATAAGCTCCTAGCTAATTAAGCATGGCATAAGAAACTATGATATCTAATTGTCATCGCAAACATGTTTATTCATAATAGGCTGAATCAGGAACAATGAACTAATCATATTTACAAAAACAAGAGAGGTTGAGTTCATACCAGCTTCTCCCATCTCAATCAGTCCATCATATATCGTCATAATCGCCTTTCACTTGCACGACTGAATGATGTGAATAATAATAATAATAGTGCATGTGCATTGGACTAAGCTGGAATCTGCAAGCATTCAATAAATAGGAGAAGACAAGGCAATATGGACTCTTGGTTAAATCAACAATAATGCACATAGGAGTCACTTCAACAATTAATTATGGTCTTCTCCTATCGACCCCCAAAGAAAAGAAAAGAAATAAAACTATATACACGGGAAAGCTCCCAACAAGCAAAAGAAGAACAAGAAATCTTTTTGGGTTTTCTTTTGAATTACTACTACAAGTATGGAAAGTAAACTAATTAAAAGCTACAACTAATTTTTTGTTTTGTTTTTCTTAAGGTTTACTAAACACACAAGAAGAAAGCAATAAATAGGAAATAAACTAGCATGGATAATACAGTGAAAAAGTATGAGCACTGACATCTAGCAATGAGTGTGTGAACATGAATGTAATGTCGGTGAGAAATACGTACTCCCCCAAGCTTAGGGTTTTGGCCTAAGTTGGTCTATGACCACGGCTGGCCTGGCGGATATCCAAAGTAATAGTTGGGGTCGTACTGCGATGCAGTAGTCATTGCATCGTGGGCTGCAGCTTGGAGGCAATCTATCTCAGCTCTCCTCTTATACTCTCCCACCTCCTCTCTGGTTATAAAATATCTCCCTTTTGCCTGAAAGTCAAAGAAAGTAGAAGCAGGGAGAGCGACATGATAGGTGCGTCGTCTGTCAAAGATTAGTCGGTACTGGAGGAACTGATCGTTCCTCTCAACAAACTGATGACGAACCATAGCCTCATAATCCAAATAAGCAGGAGGCAACTCAATATCATCCTCACGTATGGTTATACCAAGAAAATTAGCTATGCGGGTTGCATAAATTCCACCAAAGAAATCTCCATTAAATCTATTAAGGTGCAACCTACGTGCAACAATGGCTCCCAAATTATAAGATTTATCTCGTAACACAGCACTCCTAAGAATACTGAGGTCAGGGACACACATGTGACATGCTTCATCTTTACCATTAATGCATCTACCTATGAAGAGAGCAAAATAATGTATAGCAGGAAAGTGAATGCTCCCTATGGTAGCTTGTGTTATATCTCCGGACTCCCGCACAGTTATACTAGCAAGAAAATCTCTAAACTCAGATTTGCGGGGTTCATTATTACTACCCCATTGTTGAAGTTTGCAGGCAGTGGTAAAATCCTCTAAGTCCATAGCATAAGAATTTTCATAAAGATCAAATAGGACAGTTTGAGAATTGCGTGAAGATGAAAATTCAAACCTCCTCACAAAGGAACTAGTGAGATAGTGGTACTGACAGCACTTTTCTGCCTCGAAGCTCACAAGATCAGCATTACGCAAATATGCGTTAAATTCTTCCTTAATTCCTGCTCGATCCATGAAGTCCTCTGAAGGCCATTCACAAGGTCGCACTGGAGCGTCCCTTGGTGGCTCATCATCAGCATCACGCATTGCAAGCCTGGGTCCTTGTTTCCTTGAAGAACCACCTTGGTACATTTTCCTAAACATATTTCTTCCTCTAAAATTTTTCTGAAATTTGTAGTAACTTCAAATAAAAGTAAACCAAACTCAACAAAATTGATAGCAACTACTCCTACAAGTGCCTAGAGCCTATATCATGCATTAGAACTACTTGGAACCATATAAATTTGACATGCAAGCTCAAGAAGATGGTCACCTAGGAAGCACAAATTTGCAATGAATAAAGCACTAGAACAAAAACTAATTGGACCAATGGAGGAGACACATACCAAGGAACAATCCCCTAAAGCAGTTTTGTGAGAGGTGCTTTGAGCAAGGAGATCGAAAATCGCAAAAAAGGGGCTAGAACTCATGCTTGAGCTGGATAATGGTGTTTGTGGGAGGAAGGAGTGTGTGGGTGCAGGAATAAGTGGAGGAGGGCCACCGTGGGCCCACGAGGCAGGGAGGCGCGCCCAGGGGGGTAGGGCGCGCCCTCCACCCTCGTGGCCAGGTGGATGCCTGATAGGTTTCGTAGTAATTTCAAAAAATTTCCTATGCTCACGCAAGATCATGTGATGTATAGCAACGAGAGGGGAGAGTGTTGTCTACGTACCCACGCAGACCGACTGCGGAAGTGTTGACGCAACGTAGAGAAAGTAGTCGTACGTCTTCACGATCCAACCGATCAAGTACCGAAACTACGGCACCTCCGAGTTCGAGCACACGTTCAGCTCGATGACGATCCCCGGACTCCGATCCAGCAAAGTGTCGGGGAAGAGTTCCGTCAGCATGATGGCGTGGTGACGATCTTGATGCACTACAGCAGTAGGGCTTCGCCTAAACTCCGCTACAGTATTATCGAGGAATATGGTGGCTGGGGGCACCGCACACGGCTAAGGAATAGATCACATGGATCAACTTGTGTGTTCTAGGGTGCCTCTACCTCAGTATATAAAGGACTAGAGGGGGGAGGCTGGCCGGCCAAGGTGTGGCGCGCCAGGAGAGTCCTACTCCCTCTAGGAGTAGGATTCCCCCCCAATCCTAGTTGGAATAGGATTCGCGGAGGGGGGAAAGAGAGAGAGGGGGCCGGCCACCTCTCCTAGTCCTAATAGGACTAGGGGAAGGGGGGAGGCGCACAACTACCTTGGGCTGCCCCTTTCTCCTTTCCACTAAAGCCCACTAAGGCCCATATAGCTCCCGGGGGGTTCCGGTAACCTCCCGGTACTCCGGTAAAATCCCGATTTCACCCGGAACACTTCCGATATCCAAACATAGGCTTCCAATATATCAATCTTTACGTCTCGACCATTTCGAGACTCCTTGTCATGTCCGTGATCACATCCGGGACTACGAACAACCTTCGGTACATCAAAATGCATAAACTCATAATATAACTGTCATCGTGACCTTAAGCGTGCGGACCCTACGGGTTCGAGAACAATGTAGACATGACCGAGACATGTCTCCGGTCAATAACCAATAGCGGGACCTGGATGCCCATATTGGCTCCTACATATTCTACGAAGATCTTTATCGGTCAGACCGCATAACAACATACGTTGTTCCCTTTGTCATCGATATGTAACTTGCCCGAGATTCGATCGTCGGTATTCCAATACCTAGTTCAATCTCGTTACCGGCAAGTCTCTTTACTCGTTCTATAATACATCATTCCGCAACTAACTCATTTAGTTGCAATGCTTGCAAGGCTTAAGTGATGTGTAATACCGAGAGGGCCCAGAGATACCTCTCCGACAATCGGAGTGACAAATCCTAATCTCGAAATACGCCAACCCAACATCTACCTTTGGAGACACCTGTAATGCTCCTTTATAATCACCCAGTTACGTTGTGACGTTTGGTAGCACCCAAAGTGTTCCTCCGGTAAACGGGAGTTGCATAATCTCAGTCATAGGAACATGTATAAGTCATGAAGAAAAGCAATAGCAACATACTAAACGATCGGGTGCTAAGCTAATGGAATGGGTCATGTCAATCAGATCATTCAACTAATGATGTGACCTCGTTAATCAAATAACAACTCTTTGTTCATGGTTAGGAAACATAACCATCTTTGATTAACGAGCTAGTCAAGTAGAGGAATACTAGTGACACTCTGTTTGTCTATGTATTCACACATGTATTATGTTTCCGGTTAATACAATTCTAGCATGAATAATAAACATTTATCATGATATAAGGAAATAAATAATAACTTTATTATTGCCTCTAGGGCATATTTCCTTCAGTCTCCCACTTGCACTAGAGTCAATAATCTAGATTACACTGCAATGATTCTAACACCCATGGAGCTTTGGTTCTGATCATGTTTTGCTCGTGGAAGAGGCTTAGTCAACGGGTCTGCAACATTCAGATCCGTATGTATCTTGCAAATCTCTATGTCTCCCACCTGGACTAGATCCCGGATGGAATTGAAGCGTATCTTGATGTGTTTGGTCCTTTTGTGAAATCTGGATTCCTTTGCCAAGGCAATTGCACCAGTATTGTCACAAAAGATTTTCATTGGACCCGATGCACTAGGTATGACACCTAGATCGGATATGAACTCCTTCATCCAGACTCCTTCGTTCGCTGCTTCCGAAGCAGCTATGTACTCCGCTTCACATGTAGATCCCGCTACGACGCTTTGTTTAGAACTGCACCAACTGACAGCTCCACCGTTTAATGTAAACACGTATCCGGTTTGCGATTTAGAATCGTCCGGATCAGTGTCAAAGCTTGCATCAACGTAACCTTTTACGGTGAGCTCTTTGTCACCTCCATATACGAGAAATATATCCTTAGTCCTTTTCAGGTATTTCAGGATGTTCTCGACCGCTGTCCAGTGATCCACTCCTGGATTACTTTGGTACCTCCCTGCTAAACTTATAGCAAGGCACACATCAGGTCTGGTACACAGCATTGCATACATGATAGAGCCTATGGCTGAAGCATAGGGAACATCTTTCATTTTCTCTCTATCTTCTGCAGTGGTCGGGCATTGAGTCCGACTCAACTTCACACCTTGTAACACAGGCAAGAACCCTTTCTTTGCTTGATCCATTTTGAACTTCTTCAGAATCTTGTCAAGGTATGTGCTTTGTGAAAGTCCAATTAAGCGTCTTGATCTATCTCTATAGATCTTTATGCCTAATATGTAAGCAGCTTCACCGAGGTCTTTCATTGAAAAACTCTTATTCAAGTATCCCTTTATGCTATCCAGAAATTCTATATCATTTCCAATCAGCAATATGTCATCCACATATAATATCAGAAATGCTACAGAGCTCCCACTCACTTTCTTGTAAATACAGGCTTCTCCGAAAGTCTGTATAAAACCAAATGCTTTGATCACACTATCAAAACGTTTATTCCAACTCCGAGAGGCTTGCACCAGTCCATAAATGAATCGCTGGAGCTTGCACACTTTGTTAGCTCCCTTTGGATCGACAAAACCTTCCGGTTGCATCATATACAACTCTTCTTCCAGAAATCCATTCAGGAATGCAGTTTTTGACATCCATCTGCCAAATTTCATAATCATAAAATGCGGCAATTGCTAACATGATTCGGACAGACTTAAGCATCGCTACGGGTGAGAAGGTCTCATCATAGTCAACCCTTGAACTTGTCGAAAACCTTTTGCGACAAGTCGAGCTTTGTAGACAGTAACATTACCATCAGCGTCAGTCTTCTTCTTGAAGATCCATTTATTCTCAATTGCTTGCCGATCATCAGGCAAGTCAACCAAAGTCCATACTTTGTTCTCATACATGGATCCCATCTCAGATTTCATGGCTTCAAGCCACTTTGCAGAATCTGGGCTCACCATCGCTTCTTCATAGTTCATAGGTTCATCATGATCTAGTAGCATGACTTCCAGAACAGGATTACCGTACCACTCTGGCGCGGATCTTACTCTGGTTGATCTACGAGGTTCAGTAGTATCTTGATCTGAAGTTTCATGATCATCATCATTAGCTTCCTCACTTATTGGTGTAGGTGTCGCAGAAACAGTTTTCTGTGATGTACTACTTTCCAATAAAGGAGCAAGTACAGTTACCTCGTCAAGTTCTACTTTCCTCCCACTCACTTCTTTCGAGAGAAACTCCTTCTCTAGAAAGGATCCATTCTTAGCAACGAATGTCTTGCCTTCGGATCTGTGATAGAAGGTGTACCCAACAGTCTCCTTTGGGTATCCTATGAAGACACATTTCTCCGATTTGGGTTCGAGCTTATCAGGTTGAAGCTTTTTCACATAAGCATCGCAGCCCCAAACTTTAAGAAACGACAACTTTGGTTTCTTGCCAAACCACAGTTCATAAGGCGTCGTTTCAACGGATTTTGATGGTGCCCTATTTAACGTGAATGCGGCCGTCTCTAAAGCATAACCCCAAAACGATAGCGGTAAATCGGTAAGAGACATCATAGATCGCACCATATCTAGTAAAGTACGATTACGATGTTCGGACACACTATTACGCTGTGGTGTTCCGGGTGGCGTGAGTTGCGAAACTATTCCACAATTTTTCAAATGTACACCAAACTCGTAACTCAAATATTCTCCTCCACGATCAGATCGTAGAAACTTTATTTTCTTGTTACGATAATTTTCAACTTCACTCTGAAATTCCTTGAACTTTTCAAATGTTTCAGACTTATGTTTCATTAAGTAGATATACCCATATCTGCTTAAATCATCTGTGAAGGTGAGAAAATAACGATATCCGCCACGAGCCTCAATATTCATCGGACCACATACATCTGTATGTATGATTTCCAACAAATCTGTTGCTCTCTCCATAGTACCGGAGAACAGTGTTTTGGTCATCTTGCCCATGAGGCACGGTTCGCAAGTACCAAGTGATTCATAATCAAGTGGTTCCAAAAGTCCATCAGTATGGAGTTTCTTCATGCGCTTTACACCGATATGACCTAAACGGCAGTGCCACAAATAAGTTGCACTCTCATTATCAACTCTGCATCTTTTGGCTTCAACATTATAAATATGTGTGTTACTACTATCGAGATTCAACAAGAATAGACCACTCTTCAAGGGTGCATGACCATAAAAGATATTACTCATATAAATAGAACAACCATTATTCTCTGATTTAAATGAATAACCGTCTCGCATTAAACAAGATCCAGATATAATGTTCATGCTCAACGCTGGCACCAAATAACAATTATTTAGGTCTAATATTAATCCCGAAGGTAGATGTAGAGGTAGCGTGCCGACCGCGATCACATCGACTTTGGAACCATTTCCCACGTGCATCGTCACCTCGTCCTTTGCCAGTGCCCGCTTATTCTGTAGTCCCTGTTTCGAGTTGCAAATATTAGCAACAGAACCAGTATCAAATACCCAGGTGCTACTGCGAGCTCTAGTAAGGTACACATCAATAACATGTATATCACATATACCTTTGTTCACCTTGCCATCCTTCTTATCCGCCAAATACTTGGGGCAGTTCCGCTTCCAGTGACCAGTCTGCTTGCAGTAGAAGCACTCAGTTTCAGGCTTAGGTCCAGACTTGGGTTTCTTCTCCTGAGCAGCAATTGGCTTGCCGTTCTTTTTGAAGTTCCCCTTCTTCTTCCCTTTGCCCTTTTTTTGAAACTAGTGGTCTTGTTAACCATCAACACTTGATGCTCCTTCTTGATTTCTACCTCCGCAGCTTTCAGCATTGCGAAGAGCTCGGGAATAGTCTTGTTCATCCCTTGCATATTATAGTTCACCACGAAGCTCTTGTAGCTTGGTGGCAGTGATTGGAGAATTCTGTCAATGACACAATCATCCGGTAGATTAACTCCCAATTGAATCAAGTGATTATTATACCCAGACATTTTGAGTATATGCTCACTGACAGAACTGTTCTCCTCCATCTTGCAGCTATAGAACTTATTGGAGACTTCATTTCTCTCAATCCGGGCATTTGCTTGAAATATTAACTTCAACTCCTGGAACATCTCATATGCTCCATGACGTTCAAAACGTCGTTGAAGTCCCGATTCTAAGGCGTAAAGCATGGCACACTGAACTATCGAGTAGTCATCAGCTTTGCTCTGCCAGACGTTCATAACATCTGGTGTTGCTCCAGCAGCAGGCCTGGCACCCAACGGTGCTTCCAGGACGTAATTCTTCTGAGCAGCAATGAGGATAATCCTCAAGTTACGGACCCAGTCCATATAATTGCTACCATCATATTTCAACTTTGCTTTCTCAAGGAACGCATTAAAATTCAACGGAACAACAGCACGAGCCATCTATCTACAATCAACATAAACAAGCAAGATACTATCAGGTACTAAGTTCATGATAAGTTTAAGTTCAGTTAATCAAATTACTTAAGAACTCCCACTTAGATAGACATCCCTCTAATCTTCTAAGTGATTACGTGATCCAAATCAACTAAACCTTAACCGATCATCACGTGAGATGGAATAGTTTTCAATGGTGAACATCGTTTATGTTGATCATATCTACTATATGATTCACGCTCGACCTTTCGGTCTCCGTGTTCCGAGGCCATATCTGCATATGCTAGGCTCGTCAATTTTAACCTGAGTATTCTGCGTGTGCAAAAACTGGCTTGCACCCGTTGTAGATGGACGTAGAGCTTATCACACCCGATCATCACGTGGTGTCTGGGCACGACGAACTTTGGCAACGGTGCATACTCAGGGAGAACACTTCTTGATAATTTAGTGAGAGATCATCTTATAATGCTACCGTCAATCAAAGCAAGATAAGATGCATAAAAAGATAAACATCACATGCAATCAATATAAGTGATATGATATGGCCATCATCATCTTGTGCTTGTGATCTCCATCTCCGAAGCATCATCATGATCACCATCATCACCGGCGCGACACCTTGATCTCCATCGTAGCATCGTTGTCGTCTCGCCAATCTTATGCTTCCACGACTATCACTACCGTTTAGTAATAAAGTAAAGCATTACATCGCGATTGCATTGCATACAATAAAGCGACAACCATATGGCTCCTGCCAGTTGCCGATAACTCGGTTACAAAACATGATCATCTCATACAATAAAATTTAGCATCATGCCTTGACCATATCACATCACAACATGCCCTGCAAAAACAAGTTAGACGTCCTCTACTTTGTTGTTGCAAGTTTTACGTGGCTGCTACGGGCTTAAGCAAGAACCAATCTCACCTACGCATCAAAACCACAACGATAGTTTGTCAAATAGACTCCGTTTTAACCTTCGCAAGGACCGGGCGTAGCCACACTTGGTTCAACTAAAGTTGGAGAGACTGTTGCCCGCAAGCCACCTATGTGCAAAGCACGTCGGGGGAACCGGTCTTGCGTAAGCGTACGCGTAATGTTGGTCTGGGTCGTCTCGTCCAACAATGCCGCCGAACCAAAGTATGACATGCTGGTAGGCAATATGACTTATATCGCCCACAACTCACTTGTGTTCTACTCATGCATATAACATCAACATAAATAACCTAGGCTCGGATGCCACTGATGGGTTTCGTAGTAATTTCAAAATTTTCCTACGCTCATGCAAGATCATGTGATGTATAGCAACGAGAGGGGAGAGTGTTGTCTACGTACCCACGCAGACCGACTGTGGAAGCGTTGACGCAACGTAGAGGAAGTAGTCGTACGTCTTCATGATCCAACCGGTCAAGTACCGAAACTACGGCACCTCCGAGTTCGAGCACACGTTCAGCAAGATGACGATCCCCGGACTCCGATCCAGCAAAGTGTCGGGGAAGAGTTGCGTCAGCACGACGGCGTGGTGACGATCTTGATGCACTACAGCAGCAGGGCTTCTCCTAAACTCCGCTACAGTATTATCGAGGAATATGGTGGCTGGGGGCACCGCACACGGCTAAGGAATAGATCACGTGGATCAACTTGTGTGTTCTAGGGTGCCTCTACCTCAGTATATAAAGGACTAGAGGGGGGAGGCTAGCCGGCCAAGGTGTGGCGCGCCAGGAGAGTCCTACTCCCTCTGGGAGTAGGATTCCCCCCCCAATCCTAGTTGGAATAGGATTCGGGGAGGGAGGAAAGAGAGAGAGGGGCCGGCCACCTCTCCTAGTCCTAATAGGACTAGGGGAAGGGGGGAGGCGCACAGCCACCTTGGGCTGCCCCTTTCTCCTTTCCACTAAAGCCCACTAAGGCCCATATAGCTCCTGGGGGGTTCCGGTAACCTCCCGGTACTCCGGTAAAATCCCGATTTCACCCGGAACACTTCCGATATCCAAACATAGGCTTCCAATATATCAATCTTTACGTCTCGACCATTTCGAGACTCCTCGTCATGTTCGTGATCACATCCGGGACTCCGAACAACCTTCGGTACATCAAAATGCATAAACTCATAATATAACTGTCATCGTGACCTTAAGCGTGCGGACCCTACGGGTTCGAGAACAATGTAGACATGACCGAGACATGTCTCCGGTCAATAACCAATAGCGGGACCTAGATGCCCATATTGGCTCCTACATATTCTACGAAGATCTTTATCGGTCAGACCGCATAACAACATACGTTGTTCCCTTTGTCATCGGTATGTAACTTGCCCGAGATTCGATCGTCGGTATTCCAATACCTAGTTCAATCTCATTACCGGCAAGTCTCTTTACTCGTTCTGTAATACATCATTCCGCAACTAACTCATTTAGTTGCAATGCTTGCAAGGCTTAAGTGATGTGTAATACCGAGAGGGCCCAGAGATACCTCTCCGACAATCGGAGTGACAAATCCTAATCTCGAAATACGCCAACCCAACATCTACCTTTGGAGACACCTGTAATGCTCCTTTATAATCACCCAGTTACGTTGTGACGTTTGGTAGCACCCAAAGTGTTCCTCCGGTAAACGGGAGTTGCATAATCTCATAGTCATAGGAACATGTATAAGTCATGAAGAAAAGCAATAGCAACATACTAAACGATCGGGTGCTAAGCTAATAGAATGGGTCATGTCAATCAGATCATTCAACTAATGATGTGACCTCGTTAATCAAATAACAACTCTTTGTTCATGGTTAGGAAACATAACCATCTTTGATTAACGAGCTAGTCAAGTAGAGGAATACTAGTGACACTCTGTTTGTCTATGTATTCACACATGTATTATGTTTCCGGTTAATACAATTCTAGCATGAATAATAAACATTTATCATGATATAAGGAAATAAATAATAACTTTATTATTGCCTCTAGGGCATATTTCCTTCAGTCTCCCACTTGCACTAGAGTCAATAATCTAGATTACACTGCAATGATTCTAACACCCATGGAGCTTTGGTTCTGATCATGTTTTGCTCGTGGAAGAGGCTTAGTCAACGGGTCTGCAACATTCAGATCCGTATGTATCTTGCAAATCTCTATGTCTCCCACCTGGACTAGATCCCGGATGGAATTGAAGCGTATCTTGATGTGTTTGGTCCTTTTGTGAAATCTGGATTCCTTTGCCAAGGCAATTGCACCAGTATTGTCACAAAAGATTTTCATTGGACCCGATGCACTAGGTATGACACCTAGATCGGATATGAACTCCTTCATCCAGACTCCTTCGTTCGCTGCTTCTGAAGCAGCTATGTACTCCGCTTCACATGTAGATCCCGCTACGACGCTTTATTTAGAACTGCACCAACTGACAGCTCCACCGTTTAATGTAAACACGTATCCGGTTTGCGATTTAGAATCGTCCGGATCAGTGTCAAAGCTTGCATCAACGTAACCTTTTACGGTGAGCTCTTTGTCACCTCCATATACGAGAAACATATCCTTAGTCCTTTTCAGGTATTTCAGGATGTTCTTGACCGCTGTCCAGTGATCCACTCCTGGATTACTTTGGTACCTCCCTGCTAAACTTATAGCAAGGCACACATCAGGTCTGGTACACAGCATTGCATACATGACAGAGCCTATGGCTGAAGCATAGGGAACATCTTTCATTTTCTCTCTATCTTCTGCAGTGGTCGGGCATTGAGTCTGACTCAACTTCACACCTTGTAACACATGCAAGAACCCTTTCTTTGCTTGATCCATTTTGAACTTCTTCAGAATCTTGTCAAGGTATGTGCTTTGTGAAAGTCCAATTAAGCGTCTTGATCTATCTCTATAGATCTTTATGCCTAATATGTAAGCAGCTTCACCGAGGTCTTTCATTGAAAAACTCTTATTCAAGTATCCCTTTATGCTATCCAGAAATTCTATATCATTTCCAATCAGCAATATGTCATCCACATATAATATCAGAAATGCTACAGAGCTCCCACTCACTTTCTTGTAAATACAGGCTTCTCCGAAAGTCTGTATAAAACCAAATGCTTTGATCACACTATCAAAACGTTTATTCCAACTCCGTAAGTCTGTATAAAACCAAGTGATGTGTAATACCGAGAGGGCCCAGAGATACCTCTCCGACAATCGGAGTGACAAATCCTAATCTCGAAATACGCCAACCCAACATCTACCTTTGGAGACACCTGTAATGCTCCTTTATAATCACCCAGTTACGTTGTGACGTTTGGTAGCACCCAAAGTGTTCCTCCGGTAAACGGGAGTTGCATAATCTCATAGTCATAGGAACATGTATAAGTCATGAAGAAAAGCAATAGCAACATACTAAACGATCGGGTGCTAAGCTAATGGAATGGGTCATGTCAATTAGATCATTCAACTAATGATGTGACCTCGTTAATCAAATAACAACTCTTTGTTCATGGTTAGGAAACATAACCATCTTTGATTAACAAGCTAGTCAAGTAGAGGCATACTAGTGACACTCTGTTTGTCTATGTATTCACACATGTATTATGTTTCCGGTTAATACAATTCTAGCATGAATAATAAACATTTATCATGATATAAGGAAATAAATAATAACTTTATTATTGCCTCTAGGGCATATTTCCTTCAATGCCCCCCTGCTGTGTTCTCAGTGCCTAATATTCTCAAATATTCCAGAAAAAAATCATATTTAAATTTCAGGGCATTTGGAGAACTTTTATTTTCGGGGTATGTTTATATTGCACGGATAATTCAGATAACAGACAGAAAATACTATTTTTACTTTATTTAATATAAATAACAGAAAGTGAAAGGAGGGCATAGAAGGTTGTGCTTTCTAACTTCATCCATCTCATGATCATCAAAAGGAATCCATTAACAAGGTTGATCAAGTCTTGTTAACAAACTCATTCCGAATAACATGGAACCGGAGAAATTTCGAATAACACTATGTTACCTCAACGGGGATATGCACATCCCCAATAATTAGAATATCATATTTCTTCTTGACAGTAGGAAGAGGAAATTCAAAAGCTCCAAAAATAATCGATGGAACTTTTCCAATAGAATTAATACTATGAACTTGAGGTTGTTTCCTTGGAAAGTGTACTGCATGCTCATTACCATTAACATGAAAAGTGACATTGCCTTTGGTGCAATCAATAACAGCTCCTGCAGTATTCAAAAAGGGTCTTCCAAGAATAATAGACATACTATCGTCCTCGGGAATATCAAGAATAACAAAGTCAGTTAAAATAGTAACGTTTGCAACCACAACAGGCACATCCTCACAAATACCGACAGGTATAGCAGTTGATTTATCAACCATTTGCAAAGATATTTCAGTCGGTGTCAACTTATTCAAATCAAGTCTACGATATAAAGAGAGAGGCATAACACTAACACCGGCTCCAAGATCACATAAAGCATTTTTAACATAATTTCTTTTAATGGAGCATGGTATAGTGGGTACTCCTGGATCTCCTAACTTCTTAGGTATTCCACCCTTAAAAGTGTAATTAGCAAGCATGGTGGAAATTTCAGCTTCCGGTATCTTTCTTTTATTAGTAACAATTTCTTTCATGTACTTAGCATAAGGATTCATTTTGAGCATATCAGTTAATCGCATATGCAAAAAGATAGGTCTAATCATTTCAGCAAAGCGCTCAAAATCCTCATCATCCTTTTTCTTGGATAGTTTGGGAGGAAATGGCATGGGTTTTTGAACACATGGTTCTCTTTCTTTACCATGTTTCCTAGCAACAAAGTCTCTTATCATAACATTGATTCTTTGATTGTGGGTTATCAAGATCAATAGCATGTTCAATTTTTATATCATTATCATTGCTAGGTTGAGCATCATCATGAACATTATCATTAACATTATCACTAGTTTCAGGTTCATTACCAGATTGTGTTTCAGCATCAGAAATAGAAATATCATTTGGATTCTCAGGTGTTTCAGCAATAGGTTCACTAGAAGCATGCAAAGTCCTATCATTCTTCTTTTTCTTCCTTTTGGAAGGAATAGGTGCATCTATATTATTTCTCTGAGAATCTTGCTCAATTCTCTTAGGGTGGCCTTCAGGATACAAAGGTTCCTGAGTCATCTTACCACCTCTAGTCATAACTCTAACATCATTATCATTATTCTTACTATTCAATTCACTAAGCAAATCATTTTGAGCCTTAAGTACTTGTTCTACTTGAGTGGTAACCATAGAAGCATGTTCACTAATAAGTTTAAGTTCACCTTTGACATTAGCCATATAATCACCCAAGTGTTCAAGCATATCAGCACTGCGTTTTAATTATCTACCAAAATAAGCATTGAAGTCTTCTTTCTTAACCATAAATTTATCAAACTCGTCTAAGCATGGGCTAGCAAACTTGGTGAATGGGATTTCAGCTTTATCATATCTATAGAGAGAATTTACCTTCACTACCTGTGTCGGGTTATAAAGACCATGTGTTTCTTCAATAGGCGGTAAATTAAGACCATGGATTTCTTCAATAGGCAGTAAATTAAGACCATGTATTTCTTCAATTGGAGGTAAATTCTTAACATCTTCAGCTTTAATACCCTTTTCTTTCATGGATTTGTTTGCCTCTTGCATATCTTTAGGACTGAGAAATAGAACACCCCTTTTCTTCGGAGTTGGTTTAGGAATAGGCTCAGGAGCTCGCTCAGGAACTGTCCAATTATTTTCATTTGTCAACATATTATTCAATAAAATTTTAGCTTCATCCGGTGTTCTTTCCCTGAAAACAGAACCAACACAACTATCCAGGTAATCTCTGGAAGCATCGGTTAGTCCGTTATAAAAGATATCAAGTATTTCATTTTTCTTAAGAGGATGATCAGGCAAAGCATTAAGTAATTGGAGAAGCCTCCCCCAAGCTTGTGGGAGACTCTCTTCTTCAATTTGCACAAAATTATATATATCCCTTAAGGCAACTTGTTTCTTATGAGCAGGGAAATATTTAGTAGAGAAGTAATAGATCATATCCTGGGGACTACGCACACAACCATGATCAAGAGAATTAAACCATATCTTAGCATCACCCTTTAATGAGAACGGAAATATTTTAAGGATATAAAAGTAGCGAGTTCTCTCATCATTAGTGAACAGGGTGGATATATCATTTAATTTAGTAAGATGTGCCACAACAGTTTTAGATTCATAGCCATAAAAAGGATCAGATTCAACCAAAGTAATTATCTCAGGATCAATAGAGAATTCATAATCTTTATCAGTAACAAAGATAGGTGAAGTAGCATAAGCAGGATCATATTTCATTCTAGCATTCAGAGTTTTTTTGTTTAAGCTTAGATAATAATTTCTTAAGATCACTTCTATCATTGCAAGCAAGAAAGTCTCTTTTAGTTTCTTCATCCATAACATAGCCCTCAGGCACAACAGGTAATTCATATTTATTAGGAGAGCCTTCATAATCACTTTCATCAGTATTATCAGTTTCAATAATTTCATTCTCTCTAGCCCTAGCGAGTTGTTCATCAAGAAATTCACCGAGTGGCATAGTAGTATCAGGCATAGAAGTAGTTTCATCATAAGTATCATGCATAGCAGAAGTGGCATCATCAATAATATGCGACATATCAGAATTAATAGCAGAAGCAGGTTTAGGTGTCGCAAGCTTACTCAAAACAGAAGGTGAATCAAGTGCAGAGCTAGATGGCAGTTCCTTACCTCCCCTCGTAGTTGAGGGATAAATCTTGGTTCTTGGATCTTTCAAGTTCTTCATAATGATAAGCAGATATAAATACCAAGTGACTCAAAGAATAGAGCTATGCTCCCTGGGAACAGCACCAGAAAATAGTCTTGATAACCCACAAGTATAGGGGATCGCAACGGTTTTAGAGGGTAGAGTATTCAACCCAAATTTATTGATTCAACACAAGGGGAGCCAAAGAATATTCTCAAGTATTGGCAGTTGACTTGTCAATTCAAACACACCTAGAAACTTAATATCTGCAGCAAGGTATTTAGTAGCAAAGTAATATGATAGTAGTGGTAACGGTAGCAAAAGGTAATGGTAGCAAAAGTAATGTTTTTGGTATTTTGTAGTGATTGTAACAATAGCAACGGAAAAGTAAATAAGCGAAGAACAATATATGGAAAGCTCGTAGGCAATGGATCGGTGATAGAGAATTATGCCGGATGTGGTTCATCATGTAACAGTCATAACCTAGGGTGACACAGAACTAGCTCCAATTCATCAATGTAATGTAGGTATGTATTCTGAATATAGTCATACGTGCTTATGGAAAAGAACTTGCATGACATCTTTTGTCCTACCCTCCCGTGGTAGCGGGGTCCTAGCGGAAACTAAGGGATATTAAGGCCTCCTTTTAATAGAGTACCGGACCAAAGCATTAACACATAGTGAATACATGAACTCCTCAAACTACGGTCATCACCGGAAGTGGTCCCGATTATTGTCACTTCGGGGTTGCCGGATCATAACACATAGTAGGTGACTATAGACTTGCAATATAGGATCAATAACTCTCATATATTCATGAAAACATAATAGGTTCAGATCTGAAATCATGGCACTCGGGCCCTAGTGAGAAGCATTAAGCATAGCAACATCAATCTCATAACATAGTGGATACTAGGGATCAAACCCTAACAAAACTAACTCGATTACATGATAAATCTCATCCAACCCATCACCGTCCAGCAAGCCTACAATTGAATTACTCATGCACGGCGGTGAGCATCATGAAATTGGTGATGGAGGATGGTTGATGATGACAATGGCGATGGATTCCCCTCTCTGGAGCCCTGAACGGACTCCAGATCAGCCCTCTCGAGAGAGTTTAGGGCTTATCGGCGGCTCCATATCGTAAAACGTGATGAATCTTTCTCTCTGATGTTGAATAACATATTGAAAAATTATGATGATTGGACTCTTCCCGAACCACAGACTAAACCCACTCTGAAGAAGAGGGGTATATTATATCTCGGTCTTGAAGATATGCAAGAGGCAAAGAAATCCATGAAGGAAAAAGGTATTAAAGCTGAGGATGTTAAAAATTTACCTCCTATTGAAGAAATACATGGGCTTAATACACCACCACTGCCTAAGGTGGTAGAGGTAAATTCTTTAATGAAGTTCAATGATAATGATAATCCTCACAATATGCATCCTAGCCAATTCCTTTATGAGTTTGGAAACTACGTTAGAAAACAAGATCACTTCAATGCAAATGTTATGAAACAATTGAAATATAATTCTGATATGATTGCTTGCTTGAGTGACTTGTTATTTAGAATATCAAATGATGTTAGAGGTGTTGGAAATCATTCTTCTACGGTTCAAACTCAGTTAGAACAAGTTGCTAAATCACAAAGAAAATTGCTTGATGAAATGAATAATAATATGCATGACTTTGCTGTTAGAGTTGCAACTAGAGGAGGTAAAATGACTCAGGAACCACTTTATCCCGAGGGACACCCAAAAATAATTGAACAAGATTCACAAAGAGTTAACACTGATGCACCTAGTCCTTCTAGAAAGAAAAAGAAAATGATAGGACTTTGCACACTTCTAGTGAACCTAAAATAGAGAAACCTCCCGATAATGATAATGAAACTTCTATCTCTAATGCTGAAACTCAATCTGGTAATGAACATCCACCTAGTGATAATGAAAAAGATAATTCTGATGTTCATGAAGACACTGAAACAAATAATAAAGAACCAGACAATGATGTTGAGATAGAACCACCTGTTGATCTTGATAACCCACAACCTAAGAATAAAAGGTATGATAAAAGAGACATCATTGCTAGAAAACACGGTAAAGAAAGAGAACCGTGGGTTAAAAAAACCTATGCCTTTTCCACCGAAAGTCAACTGAAAAGAAAGATGAAGAAGAATTTGAACGCTTTGCTGAAATGCCGAGGCCAGTCTTTTTGCGTACTCGCTTGACTGACATCTTGAAAATGCCTCCTTATGTAAAGTATATGAAAGACATCATCACTAATAAGAGAAAAATACCGGAATCTAAAATCTCCACTATGCTTGCTAATTATGATTTTAGAGATGGAGTACCTAAAAAACTTGGAGATCCGGGAATACCAACTATACCTTGCTCTATCAAAAAGAATTATGTGAAAACTGCTTTGTGTGATTTAGGAGCTGGTGTTAGTGTTATGCCTTTCTCTTTATATAGAAGACTTGATTTGAATAAACTCACACCTACTGAAATATCTTTGCAAATGGCTGACAAATCAACTGCCATAGCTATCGGTATCTATGAGGATGTGCCCGTTGTTGTTGCTAATGTTACTATTTTTACTGACTTTGTTATACTTGAGATGCCCGAGGATGACAACATGTCGATTATCCTTGGTAGACCCTTCTTGAATACTGTAGGGGTTGTTACTGATTGCAATAAAAGCAAGGTCACTTTTCATATCATTGGTAATGAACATAGGCTGCACTTTCTGAAGAAACAATTCCAAGTGAATGGTATTAATGTTATTGAAAAAACTCCGACAATCACTATTGGAAGTTTTCAAATACCTCTACTTACTGTCAAAAAGAAATACGAAATGCTTATTGTTGGGGACATTCATATCCCCATTGAGGTAACTTAGTGATTTACGAAAGTTCTTCAGTTTCATGCTAATCGAAAGTGGTTGTTAATAAGACTTGATCAACCTTATTAATGGATCATTTTTAGCATTATGAAGTTGATGAATTTAGTAAGCACTACCTTCTGTCCTTACTCTTTGTTTTCTGTTTTATTAGTTAAATGAAGTAAAATGCCATGTTTTGTCTGTTTTCTGAATTTCCCGTGCAATAAAAAATGACCCAAAAATAAAAGTTCTCAGAATGCCCTGAAAATTTAGTACGATTTTTTCTGAATATTTCTGAATTTCTTGTCGGGGATATTACTACCAGTATGACCCGCCCAGGAGGGGTCGGGTCAACCCTAATGGCGGGTTACATAAGAAGCCCAATATACATTCAAGATGATAGTTTATTAAACATATAGAAGGCCCAAAGGCCTGGGGCCGGCTTAAGGCCCGTTATTGTAAACCGCCGTATGAAAGGAAAGACTTGTAAAGAAAGGCATGTAAAGGAAGTCACCGAGCCGGACACGATTATGAGCCGGCCGGGACTCTGTAGGCCGCCAGGCGTCAACCCATGTATATAAGGGGACGACCCGGCGGCGGCTTGGGCAAGAAAGAACAGATCGATAACCAAGCCGGCGAGTTGAGCCTCTTGGAGATCGAAACCTCAGCAATACCAATCCCAACTAGACGTAGGATTTTACCTTCATCGTAAGGGGCCGAACTAGTATAAAAACCCTCTCGTGTCCTTTGTCCCGATTAACCCCTTTAAGCTTCCTAGTGCGATGGCCCTACGACTAAGTCCTTGCTCTAGGACATCTGCTGTGACAATTCCATGATAGTTGGCGCCCACCATGGGGCCAGCGCACGGTGGATTTGAGTTCTTGAAGGGCAACTTCGAAGGGCTCAAGGGATACGCTGTGGGCTGGATGACCAAGAGTCGTCGCGGCAAACTCTACATCGACGACGAAGGCTGGGGCCCCGAGGCTGGCTCAATCGAGTACGGGTACCGGGTCCCCTTCGGCGGAGTTCACGTCTTCATCGGCCGGATCGACGAGTCGGGCCCTGAGTCAGACATCCACACCAACCTCATCGAAATGGCTCAGCGTGCCAGGACCACCCGTGTTCAATCTACCGTGAAACATGCCTTTGTAGGCTACATCCATGGCGGTGAATACTCCAAAGGATCGGTGGAAGGCGGGGAGACGGCCATCTGCTCTGATACCGCTTCGTCAACAGGTGAGAGGGACTCGTTGTACCAACTGCAAGACGGAATACTCGGGGGTTGTTCCGATGGCAGCAGTATTCCAGACCCCCTTGAGCCGCCGAGTTGGGCCGGAGTCTTCATGGCGGGGACGCATCCCGGGCAGAACTCCACCGCAGCGGCAGCAGCAGCTACCGGGTCGGCAGCAGCCGGGTCAGGAGACCCCCCGCACCCTCGGCTCAGATTCTAATGGACCTCATGGATAGGCTGACGACTCTGTTAACCGCTGTGGTAGAACTGGCGGATAAAGCCCGACACGACATAGAAGTGGCACGCGTGCGGGAGGAGATGGTGCAAGCTAAGGAAAATCTAGCTGCGGAGGAAACCCGGATGGCAGCAGAACATGCAGCTCTGGATGCTCGTGCTCAGCAACTTCAAGCAGAGACTTTCCGGCTCTCGGTGGATCTTAATGCTTTAAACGAGGTCATGAGGAGGAGGCATCAGAAAACTCAGTCGCGTCTACCTTTAACGCTGGATCCGAGGAACCTGTTCCATACACCCGGGGCTGGGGGGAGCAACCCGCCGGAGGCAAACCGGGTCACGACACCCGGTGCACCAATTCAGCCACGCGCTATGGAGCCACCTCGTATAAATACAGCTCCTCCTCATTATGTATCAACACCTCCGGGTCACTTCTCCAACCCTTTAGAAAACCTCATTGCAGCATCGGCTCGTTTGGCGGCTCTCCCAATGGAAGGCGACTCGCCAGCAGCAATTGAAACCCGGAGGGTGAGAGAACTACTTCAGATAGCTCTGGCCCAGCAGGATGCATACTCTTACAGTCGGGATAGGATTCATTCAACTCCTCGCCCAAGCCGGAGCTTGAGTTACAGTAGGCACATGGAGTCTACAGAAATGTCAAGTAATGATCAACGCCACAACCGGCCATACAAGCATGGGCCGGTGCGGGCTGGAGCCCTTAACTTGACGGATCAGGAGAGGATTCGCCAAGAGGCGGAGCGAGTAGCTAAAATAGCGGCAAAACAGGCGGCTCACCAAACCTTTCCGGCTTACCCAGCAACCTCGGTTGAGGCAGGGGTGGCCACGAGAACCGGAGGCGTGCCTTGCTTGGTACCAGCCATACGCAATGAGCGGTTGCCAAAGGATTTCAAGGGGCCTCGTAAGGTGCCTAACTACACGGCCGACCTACAGCCGGGGGCTTGGATTGAGAGTTATGAGATGGCTATGGAGCTATTGGAGGTGAGCGACGCTGCAATGGCCAAGTATTTTACCATTATGTTAGATGGAACAGCTCGGACTTGGTTGAAGGGATTGCCACCCAATTCTATTGGCTCATGGGCGGAGTTGAAAGCACGGTTCATCCAGAACTTTAAAGACACGTGTAAGCAGCCAATGTCAATTGTGGATCTAACCAATTGCAAGCAAGAGGATGGTGAATCTACAACCCATTGGGTGCGCCGGGTCAAGGAGATAATACATTCGTCTAATAAGATGGATGCCGGTTCAGCAGTTTTGATGTTGGAGAAAAATTGCTGTTTCGAACCTCTGAAGCAGAAGCTGGGGCGGCTTAAACGTGACTGTAATGACATGGGAACGTTGATGGCGGCTCTTGTCAAGTATGCTGATTCTGATACCACCAAGGACCCGGTTTCTGACGAAGAAAAGGCAACGAAGGGAAAGAAGAATGGCAACGACAAGAATCACCAGCATAACCCGGTGAATCAGGGAGGTAATAAACGTAAAGTTGATGAGTTTGTTGCTAATACTAATGCACAGGGTGGTAATCAGCGGCGCAAGGGCAGACAGCCCCCTCGATTGGGCGGGTCAGGCCCTACCCTTGAGCAACTGTTGAATGAACCTTGTCCGAAACACGACACCCACGAGAAGCCGACCACCCACCTGTGGAACGACTGCACGATCATGAAGGCATTTAATAATTCAAACATGTTTGACGGGGGACACAGCCCAGGTGGCGGTTCAGGTGGCGGCGGCTTTCATGGCCCGGCACTACAAGAAATATGTCAATTTATGACCTTCTGTCAGTGACCCTCGAAGAATTGGTCATAAATTTATGACCATTTTAGACCAATTGGTCAAAAGCTGTTCAGGGGGCTTCAAACCCTAAACCATTGCGACCATTTTGGTCAGAAAGGTCGTAATTTCCATACACGAAATGGTCACAAAGCAAACAGTGCTAGTCCACTGTCTTATTTCTAGTTGTTAATGACCAATATAGATGGTCATAGCCTTATAGATTGTGGTGGGTTGTGATGACTAGGCGCCATCTCATCAGTTTTGCCTATGTGTCATGTCCATGTGGCAGTTTTTGCCCTAGGTTGTGAAGCAACCTATATTTCTATCATTCCCAAAATTCCCAGAAAATCTCATAAATTCTTTGGGGCATATCTTCATCAAATATGTAAAAATCCTTCCTTGCCTAGTTCACTCTAATTCAACAATATTCATTTTCCTATTCTGTTCACAACAACACTTTATGAAGGAAGTGCTATTTATATATTCTTGATTGCCCTTGGAATTTTTGGGCACTCTTTCCTATCCAAATCATTACCGCATGACAAAATTCAGCTCCATTTTCCTAGCAAATCTTCCTCGGCAAATTTCCAAAGTTTTTGTCCACCTAGAAGCATTGTGAAGGAAGTACCTTTTTTATATCTCTAAATGACATGAAATTTATATAGTTCCTTCATATGCCCAAATTATCACCCTCCTCCAAATTGCAGCTCAGTCAAATCATCTATGTGAGCCCAGGTTCAATTTATATTTTATGGCCAAATTGGCACGTTGCAAAGCAAGTGTTATATAGACCCCTCCTATTACCCTCAAACTTTTCGGGCACTCTTCCATACCCAAATCATTGCCACATGATAATATTTAGCTCAATTTTCCTAGTAAATCTTTCTCGGGAAATTTCCAAAGTTTCTACCTCGAGAGAAGCTTTGTGAAGTAAGTACTAGCTAGGCTTACCCAAATGATCTGAAAATTTACCAGCGCATGACCATACCTAAGTAACTTACCTACACCAATTTTGAGCTCATTTCATTCATCCAATCTCTCTCACTAGTTTTCCCAAGTTTCTGTCCATAGAAGAGCATTGTGAAGGAAGTACTACTTTGGCATGTCCAAATGGTATCAATTTTCTACAATGCTTTCCTATGCCCAAATAACCATCCTCCACAAAATTTCAGCTCACTCCATTCATTATTTTGAGCCCAGCTTCAACATTCATATTTTTGTCCAGCGTGGTACTTTGCAAAGCAAGTACCACCTAGGATCCTCCTTTTGAGATAAAAATTTGTGAAGACATTCTCCTTAGTAATGATCATCCTCAGCCAAAACTCACGCCCATTGGCCATGTGCATTTCCTGTACCGCTAATCAAACACTTGGCTGCTAATTCATGTTTGAGCATCGATCGGTCTCCTCGTGAGAATATTATGTTGTAATTTTCTTCCTAGCACCTACCTGGGGAGTGCCCAACCCACTAGACATGCCTATGCCGCCCAGAACACATGGCAATGCCAGGGTCACGCGGTGACCACGCGGCGGGCATGCGAGTTTACGCGCTCTAGAGTTGGGGCCCTCAGCCACCGCCCAAACCTCGACGTATCACCACCAAACCATGTATTTATGATTAAATAGGTCCTTATGTAACTAGAAATGATTTTTGGAAAAAATAAATAGCAAACTATGAGGCAGCTGCAGTTCAAATTTGACCCGCTTCCAACTGAATCAGCGGAAATTTGTCTTTTTCACGAGAGGTGGATCAAAAATTTTTACACCTAACAATTTTGTCAATTGTGCATTAAATATGGCCTAGTATTTTATAAAAATGATTTGGTCCAATTTTGCAACAATTATTTGGTAGTTCCTTCACAAAAAAACCTCCTTTCGGGCACTCAAAAAATGGAAAATGGTTTTTTCGTCCAACAAAAATGAAAACTTCCTTAGGCAACATTGTTTGCCATTCCAATATGCACCCTTGTGCACAATATGAGATCATTTGAACAAACTATACCATGAATGTGGCCATAAGATTGATCATTTGGCTTGAAAGCCATGAATCTCACACATGATAGCTCATTTCTGAGAACACTTTTTTAAAATAATTATCATATTACAAGTTTATTATTTTTCCCAGAAACTTGGTCACATATAATGCCACAATGCGAAGGTTTTCCAATTTTTTGATTTTTTTTGAATTTTTTATGCCCGTTTCAAAATGTGGTCAAAACGGCGGGCTTGACCGTTCCTAGCTAGCGGTTGAATCTTGGAATTTTTTTGGTGTTTCTCTTATTAAATAGATACTTATTTACCTAGAAATGATTTTTGGAAAAAATAAAGAGCAAACTTTCAGGCACCTGCAGTTCAAATTTGACCCGCTTCCAACTGAATCGGCGGAAATTTGTCTTTTTCACGAGAGGTGGATCAAAACTTTTTAGACCCAACCATTTGGTCAATTTTGCATTAAATATGGCCTAGTATTTTATAAAAATGATTTGGTCCGATTTTGCAACAATTATTTGGGAGGTCCTTCACAAAAAACCCTCCTGTTGGGCACTCGTAAAATGGAAAATGGTTTTTTCGTCCAAAGAAAATGAAACTTCCTTAGGCAACATTGTTTGCCATTCCAATATACACCCTTGTGCACAATATGAGATCATTTGAACAAACTATGCCATGAATGTGGCTATAAGATTTATCATTTGGCTTGAAAACCCTGAATCTTCACGCGTGATAGCTCATTTCTGAGAACACTTTTTAAAAATAATTTCCGTATTACAAGTTTATTATTTTTTCTGGAAACTTGGTCACATATAATGACACAATGCAAATGTTTCCCAATTTTTTGATTTTTTTTGAATTTTTTATGCCCGTTTCAAAATGCAGTCAAAACGGCGGGCTTGACCGTTCCTAGCTAGTGGTTGAATCTTGCAAAACTTTTGATGTTTCTCTGATTAAATAGATACTTATGTACCTAGAAATGATTTTTGAAAAAAATAAAAAGCAAACTATGAGGCAGCTCCAGTTCAAATTTGACCCGCTTCCAGCTGAATCGGCAGAAATTTGTCTTTTTCACGAGAGGTGGATAAAAGCTTTTAACACCCTACCATTTGGTCAATTGCGAATTAAATATGGTCTACTATTTTAGAAAATTGTTTTGGTCCAATTTTGCAACAATTATTTGGTATGTTCTTCACAAAAAACCGCATTTTGGGCATTCGAAAAATGGAAAATGATTTTTTCATGCAAAGAAAATGAAAAATTCCTTAGTCAGCATTTTTGGTCATTCAAGATACAAACTTGTGCACAATGTGAGACCATTTTAAAAAAAATTCATGTGCAAAAGTAGAAGAAAAACAAATTAAAATACACAAATCACATATACTCTATTCTCATTGGTGGAGTTGGTTTGACACGGATTGATGACATGGCGCCCATCCATCCATCCATCATCCCACATCCATCCATCCATTTATCTATAGAGAAGAAAAAAGAAAAAAAGAAAATGAAAAGGGGAAACCCCACAGACCCACCCACCCCGATCCCATCCCTCCCACACCCCCTCTCGTCTCCCACCCACCCCCGATCCCATCCCTCCCAAACCCTAACCCGCACTCCTCCTTCCTTGGCTCCTCGCCGCCGCCACCTCCTCCCTATCCCGCAGCGGCGCCCACCCAGATCTGTGTTCTCGCGCTGCCCAGAGTCTCTAGGTCATCCCGCCACCACCGCATCGGCCCCGAATCGCCCCACCCGCAACAGAATGCTCCGCCGCATACCGCGCGTCTTCACCGTGGCCGCGGGCCTCCGCCGCTCCCTCTGCACGGCGCGGCCGCGCCCTCCGTGGGCCCTGATCCAGCGGGCGTCGTCCACCCACCTCGTCCACCCGCGTTGCCCTGGGGCCGGCGACGGCGGGTTCGTCTCGGGCCGGTCGCCGCCTGCTTCGACGGCCTCCTCCTCGTGCGCTTTTGCCATGCCCGCCTCGACGCCCACGCCAAGGTCCACCATGGCGTCCCGCGCCGGCGTGCAGCACCCTACCCTACCACCCCTTCCCTCCGGCCAGATCCGCCTCGAGCGCTCACCCACGACCTCTCCCCGTGGCTAGGGTTACGGGGGCGGCGGCGGCTCCAACTCCGGTGCCTCTGCTTCATCCTCTCCCTCCCTCCCACATGCATCTCCACCTTATGGACGGTGCTCCTGCGCTCGGTCGCTATGGGACTGACGTGCGCGGCGCCTCCCTCGGGCGGCCTCCTCCACTGCGTGCGTGACGGCAGTGGATGGCCGTCCCACAACCGCGGTGGCGCCTGTCCACGGCGTCGACTACAAAAAACTCCCATGGTGAACATCATCCCCTCTGGCTCCCTCCTCTCTCTTCTCAAGTTGGTGGCCTTTGTGCAACAGCAGTACCATGCTATGATTCATGGCCATCAAGTCATTTTTTGTGTTCTACTAGTGTTATGCTTTGGCCCGAATTGCTACAATCAAATGACTTTGTGCTAAATACTGTAATTGATGCTAGGCGCTATCACCTCTGCATATTTAGATCCTGCCTCTCAGATTTGCCATTCTAGTACGTGTTTATATGCAGCGGACTTGTAGCCTGTTCGCTGTGACTTTGTTGTAGCTGGTGGTTTCATTGATCCATGCCTAAATTAGTTGCTTAATGCCCCTCTTTACTATCAGATGTAAAATACCATGATTGGATTATTAGTACAAATGTGAGGATATTTCTGCCAAAAGAAAAAGAAACATTGCTGATGTGATAGCGCCTAGTTTTGAGATGCAAGTGATGTTGATTCTGTTCATCAAGGTATGTGTAGTTGATTCATATTTCTCCTGTCCTTGTGCAGGGGAAGTTTCCATCCTTACAGCATAGCAGAAGGGCTTCACTTCATCATACCAGCCAGGAAAGGTGCGTGGTGGTTGCAAGCCATGGAAGGGAGGCGGTCCTGTTCAACATTGGCTAATTGAACGCAAATCATGCGGCTTGTTGCTTGCCTAATTGAACACCTGCTGCTGCTGCTGCTGCTGCGACACCGTGGCTGGGCTGTCCAGTGGGTCGCGCCTGCTTACCTAGCAGCAGTGGCGGCGGCTATAAGTTTTCTCCACTGTTGTAGCTCATCTCCAAGTCCTATAGCCTGTATCATCTCCGTCACCAGCGCCTACATTGGGTCTGAAGTCTGAACCTCTCTTCTCTACTCCATGTTTACTGAATTTCACTGAGTTTACTGAGTTTCTCAAAAGTCTCCACAGTGTTTGTGTGTGTGTGTGTGTGTCTGTGTGTGTGTGTGTGTTAGAGTGTAGGAGTGCAAATGGGCACCCTGTATGGTATTCTGTGGCCCTCTTTAGTTCAACTAAATGAACTGAATTTTCAGAAGTCACATAACTTTTGAAAATTTAGTTTATTTGGTTAGATGATCTTTGTTCATGTTGATAAGAATTTTTTTAAGAAAGAAATCAAGTCAGATTATATACGTACAATTATTATGCACATACGTATGGTGACATCCATGTTGATAAGAATTTTTTTAAGAAAGAAATCAAGTCAGATTATAATAGTACAATTATTATGCACATACGTATGGTGACATCTCATTATATTCTTTTGCTTCCACTTATATCCTGAGCATGTACTCTAATAGTCAGTTCCTAGAACATGACAATGGATTGCTTTTGTTTCTATACCCCACTATCCATACTCCCAGGTATTAGTAAAGCTATGAGGACACCTTCTGTATATCGTGTTGGATTAGTGCGCAATCTTATGAGAAATATCTGAATGCTGAGTTATATCCTTTATACTAAACCTTGCAATTCTTGGTTTTGGCTTCTGTTTTTCCCCTTGGCACTCGATTTACTCGAAGCCTTGTGAATCAGGTTATGCAAACCTGTTGCATTTAGCATCATCAAAGCTTGTTTACTACATCAGTTGCTTGCTCGAAGTGTCTTGTTCTTGGATTCTTTGATTTTATCCTGGTGTGCACAACGCTGGTATTTCTGGATAAGCTGAAACTAGTTTCTCCACCATATGCTATCTAGCTGTTGGGTGCTAATTATAGTTACTTTATATGAAGAAACACTTACCTTGCAGCCATCTAATATGCAATTCTAATAATATGTGATGCCTGCTTTTTTAATTGTATATGCCATTCGTGCATGAATTCCTTTTCTTATGTACCAACTCCCTAATCAATGTTTTGTGTTTTCAGTTTGCTATCTTAGGAGAACCTGGTGTGCTATATGGGGAAGCAAAGCAGCAGCCCAGAACCCGACCTGTGATTCCAGATGAAGGCACCACGACGCACCATGATGCTCCCTTGGAAGGTCAGCTCCTGGACCGCAACTTTCTCTCAATTTGTGCTCTGCTTGATATCATTTCCTTGTATTGCTGCTACATTAACTCAAGTTGCAATGTGCAGGGCTTCCGAGTCTGCACCCCGCCGTCCGGACAGAGCAAGGAGGGGGCATCATCCATACCGCGGAGTTGGTTGAGCCTTGAGTGCGACCTGGAGAAGTAGTGCATCATCTGGGGTCATCTCTTGCTTGTGTCGTGGTAAGAACAGAGCGCCACTCTTTGTCATGCATGTATCGAAATGGCAGAAATGTCGAATACATGTTTGCTCTCAGCTTCTCTCTGTTTCCTCTCTGCGGGAGTGTGCTTGCGAAGATCTCCCTCAGTTCTCGAGATCTGGTGAGCGCCTCCCTGATCCATGCATCAATTTTTACTTAGTTTCTTGTCTGGTATCACATCCATCATGTAAGTAGTGTGGTTTCATGTTGTAGTTGGCCTTTCTCAAGTTTCATGAAGAGTCTTCAGATCTTAGAGTTCAATTAGGATCCATTGACTTTGCTGATCTGGTCCCTGGTTTGATTTGGTAACCTGACTCGTATTCATTGATGTCATAAATTTGTTCTACTAGGATTACATTTCGTTTTACTGATTGCTCCTATAGCCGGTGAATCAGCTGATTGTTGTGATATTCTCCTTACATGCAGTAGATCATCCGCATTACCCATAGTCTGCAATAAAAGGCACATAATTTATTTTATTTTTGCCACCTCAAGTTAGCCGATGCTATGAAGTTGCCAGTATCTGACTGTTTACTGAATTTATTGGGGCATCTTTGTTAGAACCTGGCTTTGTATGTGTCTGTCGTGTCAACCCTTTTCCACACTAGGATCTGAATCTTCATTACTTATGTTGACTCAGAAATGTCTTAACTATGTCTGATCTAACCGATAAAAAAAGAGAAACAATGTCTGTTCTAAGTAATAGTTTTCACTTCTTGTTTGACAGTCCCTTAAAGATCCACTTTCTGTGATCCCAGGTTAAGCGGACAAGATGGTGAAGATCTGCTGCATCGGAGCTGGCACATCATAAAAGAAGTCTTCTACTTGGACATATTGTACACCTGTAGAGTTTGTTATACTGTGATCGCATTTGTATGTGTTGATGTAACAGATTGTTGCTTCTTGTTGATGTAACAGATTGTTGCTTCTTGTTGATGTAACAGATTGATCGCATTTGTATATTAGAATCGGCTTGTTACACCTGCTTTCTATCTATTTTGATTTAAATACTGGTTGTTTAATTATTGGCATATTGAAATATGAGGAACATGGCCATGACAACAAAGTTCCACAAACCAGAATCGGACATTTGGGACCCGCTTATCAGAACCTGACAATTGGGACCCATTTGAAAAAGGAAAAAAAGGGCCACAACCCAGAAATAAAAAGGTCGAATTATAGGGCCTGGCCCGTGTAGCTTACCCAAATTGCAAGAAAAAAACAATAAATGGGCTGAATTAATGGTCTCGGCCAATATAAACACCGAATTGGACCGGGCTGAATCTTGTGCCACGTCGGATTGCCACGCTGGATGCCTACTTGGCCTGGGGAGGTTGCTAGTGACCAAAACGCCACAGTAGACGTATTTTGGTCATAAACATCTACGGCCATTCTAGAAGAAAGGTCGCTATAGTCAGTTTATGACGGCCAGCTTTTGACCTTATATTTTTGGTCACAAAAAGGTCACAAATGAAAATTTGTGACCATTCAATGACCAATAGTGGTGGTCACAAGTTGACATATTTCTTGTAGTGCGGGCGCCGGTTCAAGTGGAGGAGGTTTTCACGGTCAAGGTCATCCTGGTCACCAAGGCGGATATAATCAGCAACCCAGCCAAGGGAATCAGCAGCAGCAATCCGGTTATCAGAGCAGCCCAAAGCAGTTGAGTAGTGGACAGTATCATGTATTTACTACCAGCTTATGCAAGAGGGACCAGAAGCTTCACAAGAGGGCCGTCAATGCCATTGAGCTGGCAATTCCATGTTATCTACGTTGGTCAGAGCAGCCTATTATGTGGAGCAGAGAGGATCACCCGCCCCGGGTTGATAATCCGGGTCACTTGGCTTTGGTAGTGGCACCTCAGGTTGGTGGATACAAGTTTACTAAGGTACTCACAAATGGGGGCAGTAGCATCAACATCCTCTACTATGAGACATTCCGCCGGATGGGATTGACGGATAAGAATCTTAAATAATCCAACACTGTTTTTCAAGGGGTGGTACCTGGTAAGTCGGCATACCCAGTTGGTAAGATTGAGCTAGAAGTAGCCTTTGGGGATGAGTATGATTCCAGAGCAGAGAAATTAACCTTTGAGGTGGTTAAGATCAAGAGCCCATATCATGCTCTGTTTGGGCGTCCGGCTTATGCCAAGTTCATGGATCGGCCGTGTTATGTATATTTGCAGCTCAAGATGCCGGGTCATAAGGGCACCATTATAGTACATGGGAGCCGGAAGATAGCCTTGAAATGTGAAGAAGATGATGCTGCCTATGCGGAATTTGTTTGTGCAACAGAGGAGTTAAAATTCTACAAGGATCATGTTGACCCCGCAGACATGACGTCATTAAAGAAACCAACAACAGAGCATGAGCCGGAGTTGAAATTCAAATCAGCTGATGACACCAAGATGGTTGACTTTGTACCTAGCAACTCATCCAAACAGTTCATCATCAGTGCAAACTTGGATCTGAAATAGGAAAGCGCGCTCATCGAGTTCATCCATGAGAACCGGGACATCTTTGCATGGAAACCTTCAGACATGCCGGGTGTCCCGAGGGAACTCGATGAGCACACTCTTAACACCGATCCAAAGTTCAAACCTATCACACAGTTTCTCCGACGGTTCAATGAAGAAAGGCGCAAGGCCATTGGGGAAGAGGTGGCCCGGCTCTTGGTAGCCGGGTTCATTGTGGAGGTCTTTCACCCAAAGTGGTTGGCTAACCCGGTGCTTGTACTCAAGAAGAATGGCACCTGGCGTATGTGTGTGGATTACACAGATCTGAACAAAGCTTGTCTGGCTGATCCTTTTGCTCTCCCCCGTATTGATCAAATCATTGATGCTACGATGGGTTGCCCACGGTTGAGTTTCTTGGATGCTTATTCCGGCTATCATCATATTAAGATGGCAGTCAAGGATCAAGAGAAGACAACTTTTATAACCCCTTTTGGAGCTTTCTACTATGTGTCTATGCCTTTTGGGCTTAAGAGCGCCCAGGCGACTTACCAACGGTGTGTACAGAATTGTCTTCATAATCAAATTGGACGCAATGTTCATGCTTATGTGGATGATATAGTGGTGAAATCCAGGGAAGAGGAAACCTTTGTCACGGACCTGAAGGAGACTTTTGATAATCTCCGGGTCTACAAAATGATGCTTAACCCGGCCAAGTGCGTTTTTGGAGTGCCAGCCAGCAAGCTCTTGGGTTTTTTTGGTGTCTAACCGAGGTATTGAAGCTAACCCGGAGAAAATCAAGGCAATTACATCCTTAGCCAAACCAACCTGCATCAATGATGTTCAGCGGTTGGCGGGTCGTGTGGCTGCTTTGAGCCGTTTCATAAGCCGGTTAGGGGAAAAGGCTATGCCTCTGTATCAGTTGATGAAGAAAACAGATGTTTTTGTTTGCAGCGATGCTGCGAACGCTGCTTTTGAAGATTTGAAGGCACAACTGGCTGAACTGCCAGTCCTGGCTGCTCCAATTGAGAAAGAGCCACTATTGTTATATGTGGCAGCCAACTCACGGGCTGTTAGTGTAGCTATTATGGTAGAGCGCAAGGAGGCTGGCAAGGAGCATCCGGTTCAACGGCTGGTTTATTATGTCAGTGAAGTGCTAATTGAGTCTAAGCAACGATATCCACATTGGCAGAAACTTGTTTATGGGGTGTTCATGGCAAGCCGAAAGCTTAAGCATTACTTTCAGGGACATCCCATCAATGTGGTTAGCTCTGCTCCTCTAGGAGACATTATTCAAAACAGAGAAGCCACTGGGAGAGTCGCCAAGTGGGCAATTGAGCTTGGGTCTCATGGTTTGAAGTATGTTCCATGTACTGCAATTAAGTCTCAAGCCCTAGTTGACTTCATCAATGACTGGACAGAGATGCAGATGCCAGAAGAGAAGCCAGACAACACGTATTGGACTATTCATTTTGATGGGTCCAGGCAATTGGAAGGCTCGGGGGCTGGAGTCGTGCTAACTTCCCCACGAGGTGACAAATTTTGTTATGTGTTACGATTGATGTTTCCTTGTACTAACAACACAGCAGAGTATGAAGCCTTGCTCCATGGTCTTCGAGTGGCAAAAGAGATGAGCTTGAGCCGGGTCAGATGTCTTGGTGACTCAGATCTAGTGGCTCAACAGGTATCTGGCAAGTGGGATTCTAAGGACCCTCTCATGGCGGCTTATCGCCGAGAGGTTGATGCTGTTGCAGGATATTTTAAAGGTTATCAGGTGGAACACATTGACCGTCGAAAGAATGAAGCAGCTGATGCTTTAAGCCGGCTGGGATGTTTTGCATAACCCCTCTGTCAAATTGCCCACCGAAGAAGATTTAGCTGTTCCTGACCCGGAGGCACAGTTGGTAGCGGCTCTTCATGTCATCCCAGATTGGACGGTGCCGTTCTTGGCTTACATGACTCGGGGAGAGTTGCCGGCGGATGAGACCCTGGCTCGACAGATAACCCGGCGGTCTAAGTCCATGACGATTTCAGATGGAGAGTTGTTTCATCGCAGTGTTTCTAGAGCATTTCAGCGCTGTGTTTCCCCCGAAGAAGGTCAAGAAATCCTTCGTGAGATCCATCAAGGCGATTGTGGTCATCACGCCGGGTCAAAATCTTTAGTGGCCAAGGCGTTTCGTCATGGTTTTTACTGGTTAACGGCTCATGCTGATGCAGAAGATCTAGTCAGTAGATGTGATGGATGTCAGAAGTTCGCACGACGAGCGCACGTGCTGGCTCAAGAACTCCGGATGATTCCAATCACTTGGCCATTTGCGGTCTGGGGGCTTGACATGGTGGGACCTTTCAAAAGGTCTAAAGATAAAAATACGCACCTCCTAGTAGCAGTTGATAAGTTCACTAAGTGGGTTGAGGCGGAGCCTGTGAGTAAGTGTGACGCAGCTACGGCGGTTCAGTTCATGAAAAAAGTGATCTTCTATTTCGGTTTTCCACACAGTATCATCACAGACAATGGCACCAATCTATCTCAAGGAGCTATGGAAGAGTTTTGTCAGCAAGAGCACATCCGGCTTGATGTGTCTTCTGTGGCTCATCCTCAGTCCGATGAACAAGCTGAGAGAGCCAATCAGGAAATTTTGAAAGGGCTAAAACCCCGGCTTATGGTTCCTTTACAACGAACGCCGGGTTGTTGGGTAGAGGACTTACCTTCAATGTTATGGAGCATCAATACTACGCCCAATAGGTCTACGGGTTACACACCCTTCTTCATGGTTTATGGAGCAGAAGCAGTGTTGCCTAGTGACATCCGTCATGACTCGCCCCGTGTGGCGGCTTATGTTGAAGCTAACAACGAAAAAGCCAGACAGGATGCACTTGACTTGTTGGATGAAGAAAGAGACTTTCCAGCGGCCCGGTCATCAATTTATCAACAGGACCTGCATCGTTATCACAGCCGCCGGGTCAAGTCCAGGACTTTCCAGGAAGGCGACTTGGTGCTCCGGCTCATCCAGGATCTGTCAGATGCACACAAGCTATCCCCACTGTGGAAGGACCCTTTGTGGTCAGTAAGAATTTAAACAACGGGTCATATTACCTCATTGATGTTCGAGAGCACAAAGACTCACGTAAGTCGGAGGAAGAGAACCGCCGGCCATGGAACATTGCTCAACTTCGGCCATACTACACCTGAGCCGTCGGCTCTCATCATGTACATACGTCCGTGTTGTATATATTATGATAAGCAATAAAGTAAGACCATCGGTCTCTTTTCTTTTCAAAGACTATGCCTCTTTATTATTTCTTATTTACAAATGACTATTAAGGAGCTGATCATATTTGAATCAAGTTTAACCTTTTTTGTCCAGCTCATGATCGTATCCGAATCTAGCTGCAAATCTCATGGTCACTTGGGGGCTTCCTGTTCAAACATAGGTCATATTCGAACCAAAGAGAACATAGCTGTCGTAACCCTCTTGATCGGCTCAAGGCCAAACTCACTTGGGGGCTTCTTGATCGTATCCGAATCATAGCTAAACCCCTTTTGAGTCCGTCTTGGATCGTATTTGAATCAGGGTCGTTAAAAACCTCTCAAGGTCATTTGGGGGCTTCCTGTTCAAACATAGGTCGTATTCGAACCAAAGAGAACATAGCTGTCGGTACCCTCTTGATCGGCGCAACGCCAAAGCCACTGGGGGCTATATGGTCGTATTCGAACCTTAACTTAACCCCTTTGGCCTGGTTTACTGATCGTATTCGAATCAGAAACCCCCAACCTTTTGAATACAAAGTTAAAATTATATTTCTTGCCCTTTAGCTTTTGTTGTTTCAATATTACAATAAGATAGCCCGATTTTCTTCACCGGCTCAATTATTGGACAACACAGCCACCCAGGTTATTCAAGCCGGTGCTTCAAGGATCCAAAGGTATGAGCTACTAAGATATGATGAGCATTGGGTATTCAAGAAGTATTAACTTCTCATACATGTTGAATTATCAAATTCATCACTCGGATTATTTAAACCGGCGATCTAAGGATCAACAAGGACAAGGTATGGTTCTTACTCATACGCGCTTACCTGCTATGTTAACTCCAGAGTTCACATTAAACCTTATCCTTTATTTATATTTGTGTCTATTTTCTATTGAGGTAAAAATATGGGCGGTAAATTAGGTGTTTAAGCCCGTTTGGTTCTAAACCGCCTTGCCAGCTTTTTTCCTTGTATTCACAGGAACAACGATTCAAACATTGCAGAGACAACTATTAAACAATGCATACATTGACATCTGAAACACAGATTCACATATAAGTATTTTGTGCACGATGGCACAAGCAAACAGGTGGTGTTTTCACAGCTAAGCTATTACAAGGCTTTTAAAGCCCATGAAGATGATCATTGTCCCACCCTCGCCGGTTCACCATCTTGAGTCTACTGGAAGTTGGGTTTTGACCAATCAAAGCCGTTCATGGTGACAAATTCGGCTTCGCCGTCAATAAGGCCGACCGGTCAACTTCCGGGGCAAATGTATCTTCTCTCACTGGTGGGATCAAGTCTGTTACTTTATATGAGGGAGGGGCCATCTTCTTATTTTCACTATCAAAACCCGGTTGATACTTGTCCACATTGGTGTCATCTCCAAGGCTAGTCGCCTGAGGCCGGACTTCATGGACGCAGGCTATAAAGTCATCCTGATCAAAAGGAGACCCATCCTCGTTCACGGTAGGTTAGCCCCTTGCCACATCCGTTGGGTCTAGGTCTGGCACCCAAGCCTTGGAGCGGCTTAGGGAAGTCAAAGCTCCGGCTCGCGCGCAGGAGCATTTTACTTCTTGGAACCTGACAGGAAGGATGGACAGCTTCTTCAGGACATCACTGATCCGGTTAGATCCTTGATTAGCAGGAAAGATGGCAGCTAGAGCCCGTTGTGCGCCGATATATAATTGTGCAACTAAAGTGTATACTGCCTTCAGCTTAATCAACGGGTCTTGGTTCAGATTCTTACTTCACGGACCTGCATATATTTTTTCAGAGTCAGTTGGCAGATTATACTCCGGTTTGGCAAAAAGTATACAAAAGGTCAAGTCAGGTAACTTACCAAAGATAGCAGCGACCATCTGGGACACCCAACCCTTTAAAATGTTCAGCTTTGTTGAAATTTCTTTCAGAGCTGATTCGGCTGTCTCTGCTCGTCGGGTCAGAAGTGTTTTCTCATTCTCCCAAGTCTTCTCTTTGGCAGCAAAGCTGGTCTTCAAATTTTCTGTGGCAGAAAGGCTTATTTGCAGTTTGGAGGTGCCAAATTTGATTTCTGACTCCTGACTCGCTAGCCGGGTCTTTGCGTCAGTCAATTGAGAGTTCAGTTCAGACAATGCATTCTGTGAAAACGTTCAGATAAGTGAAGACTTGGTTTCAAATTCCAGTATCCAATTTCAAGATTCAAGTCTCAAGTACTTTACGAATAAACCACTTGACACTTGGGGGCTAATGTATGCCAAATCAAATTTTTACGACTCTACCAACATATTTGAAGTCCCAAGTCCTTTACAAAGTAACAACACCTGGCACTTGGGGGCTAATGCACGCAGTTCAGCACGTTTATCAAGGTTAAACCGGAGTGTTATTAAGTACTTTGAAGATGGTTTTAAATTCTAAAAGTACTGATTCATTAATGATCAAAATAAACTGGTCGTTGGGGACTATGGGTGAAGTTTTATTCTATCAATATCAGGCAAAGATTCAGAGGTAAAAGTCTCGACCTATATTTTAAGTCTACAGGTTATTCCGTTTCTCTCATAAATCTGAAGACTTGGGGGCTGAAGGAATATTGGTAAACCGAAAACAACATACCTCATACTTTAACTGAAGCTGCTTGAACATCTCGATCTCAGACTCATGACTGGAGTGTACATGACTGAGATAGCCAGATAAGATATCACTGGCATTGAGACGATCATAGTTGGCAACTTCAAAGCGAACTTTCTGCCTCTCTAATGCTTATTGCTTTGCTGTACACCGAGCCAGCACCGTCGGGTTCCCCGGCTCAACAAAGCGGCTCCCAGTAATCTGAACATCTTGAGCAGGTGGAGACGGCGGGTTGGTTGAGTTTGATGGTCCAGCTGTGGAAGGATTCATAGTGGCTTCGTTAAGGGATGGCTCCGGAGGATTTGCTTCATTGTCAATAAGCGGGTGTTCTGGAGCGTTAGCCAAGGGAGAAGGCGGCCTAGCCGGTTCAGATGCTAGCACTGGCAGGTCTTCCATCGGTTTAGCCACCTTTGACTTCTTGGATTTAGCCTGGCCACTAAGGAATAATATTGCAGAATTGTCAGCATAAAGATACAATTAAGCAACTTGGAAGAAAGGAGGATTTCTCATTACCCAGGAGCAGTCTTGAAAGCCGGAAATTGTGTTTGTGATGAGTCACCTGAAGAACGAGACACCTCCTGAAAAGATAAAGAAAAGAGTTAAACGAAATATAAGGAGCAGGATTTATTAAAACGAGTTAAAGACAGTAATAAATAAACCTCGTTCGGGCGTTTCCGAGGGGTCTGTTGAAGGACAACAGCCGGTTCATCTTCAATTCCAACTTCAGGGTGGCTTTCATGTTGCTGTTTTTTCAAATGAAAGTTGGGATCCAAGTGAGCTAAGGGGTTAGAAAACCTTACTTTACGGATCACTCGTCGAACTTTGTGTCTTGGTAAGGGCTCTGAGTCGGAGGAAATGATAGTTACCTCTACTTCCTCGGCCTGACTGGCCCCAGTGTCACCCTGGTAAGGATCAGTGTCAATAAGATTGTTAAAAAATTGGCCAAGGGAGTCAAGGGCTACCCCTGAGTCAGACGTCTCATCAAGTTTCATTAAATCTTCAGCAGTGGTCTTCTTCTTCTTCTTCTTTGATCTCCGGGCTGTTTTCTTGGCGTTTTCATGGCGGCGAGTTTTGCCTTCTTGGCGGCTTCGTGATCATATTTCACTTTCCAAAAGTCAGAGTTAGCCTACAATGACAGGAGGAAGGATCAGTAATAGACAATGCGGCTAGACAAAATACAAAGAAAAAAAGGAGATCAGAATATCCTTACTTCTGGTACCGGGTTAAGCTTACAAAAGGGACTTAACCCAACAACACTGTAGTCTTCATATTGCGCATTTACCAGAAGGTTTGATAGTGAGACAATGTCCTCCTCGGATAGCTGAGCCGGGGTATGACGGAGAGAATCATCCGGTTCTCCACCATATTCATACATCAATTTTGAACGACGGCTTAATGGAATAATCCGCCATGAAATCCAGCAGCGTTAGATCGACTCTGGTTAAACCGTTCCCGAATAAACCGTTGATTCTTCTGATAGAGGGAAGCAACTTCTTGCATTCAGCAACGGTAAGTTTGTCTGGCAGGGCGAACTTGGAGTCAAGATGATCGGGGCGGTAACCCGGCAGTGGCTTCTCATTGGCGGGTGAGATGTCCTGACAGTAAAACCAAGTTTGATTCCAATCCTTTGGGTGACTTGGCAAAACTATGAGAGGGAAGACATCACCCTGCCGGCGCTGAATTGAGATGCCTCCAAGCTCTAAACTAAGGCCGTTGGTGCACTCATTTTGCCTGTTCAGATAGAAGTATTCTCTAAATAGTTCCACAGTCGGTTCTTGTTGAAGGTATACCTCACAGAGCACTTGGAAGTTACAAATATTGGATATGGAATTGGGACCAATGTCCTGAGGATGGAGTTTGAAAAAATGAAGAACTTCTCTGAAAAACTTTGAACCGGGCGGTGAGAAGCCACGGTTCATGTGGTCAGTAAAGACGATCACTTCGCTGTCTTTTGGGTTGGGTCGTTCTTCTTCCGGGTCAGGAGCACAATAAGACATGATGTTTTTTGAGGGCAGAAACCCGATGAGGAAGAACTCTTTTAAATGATCCTCAGTTATGGTTGAGGGGACCCAATTGCAGATGGTGGGTGTTTTTGAGGGCATGATGTGCAAGGGACTAAAAAAGAAAAAACAACTTGCCGGTTCAGTTTACGGCAAAATTAACAGTTAAAGGTTGAAGGTGTAAAACAAGTAACGACGGCTTAACTAAGGGCTAATGACATATACGGAAAAGAAAGCCGGAGTGGTAAGCCGCCATGACTACAGATTTTCTCAGAAAGCAGATTCAGCTAAGTGTTGGCATAAACAAGTTTCACCAAGCTATCATTATTATTTTGGATCAAATGGCTGTTCCAAAAAGGAAATATTCTAGACCTAAAAACCTAGTACAGATGAGTTCGTCGGCTATAAAGAAGCATCTATGCAGGTAAAAGGGATCTACTAATATTAAAAATGAATGCCAAACAGCTACCGCGCGAGTTATATTTCTTTTTTGGATCAAAAGAAGTTGCGGAGAAGATCTACAAGATGATCCGTGGCGAACAAGTGAAGAACACTGAAGAAACTCACAAACCTAGAATAGATCTAGGTGCGTGAGAGAGAAGAAACTTACAAGATGTAGGCCTACCGCGAAGAGTCGCCGCGTTCTCTGGACGAACTCAGGGTGATGCAGCGGCGAAGTTTGAGGACGACGATGAGAGTTGCGGCGGCGGCGGAGCTCGAGCAGCGGCAGAGGTTGCGAGAGGAAGAAGATGAGGAAGAGAGGAGAATGGAAAAAACCGGCCGCGTGCCTATTTATAAGGGTAAATGCGAACAGACAGGCGCGAAAATCAAGGGAGGACCAAAATAATGATTATTCAGCTAAACGAACGCCTTGATTCTTGAGAAGCATTAAAGATAAAAGATCCGTTGGAAGATGACATCATGAAAGTTTTTTGTGTTTTCAAAAGATGACGTCACGGTGGGTCACAAAGTTTTTTCAGACAAAAGATGGATTTCATCTAAGTATTGAAGATTGACAAAGAACAAAGTTCAAAGTCAACCTGGGGCCTAATGTCGGGGATATTACTACCAGTATGACCCGCCCAGGAGGGGCCGGGTCAACCCTAATGGCGGGTTACATAAGAAGCCCAATATACATTCAAGATGATAGTTTATTAAACATATAGAAGGCCCAAAGGCCTGGGGCCGGCTTAAGGCCCGTTATTGTAAACTGCCGTATGAAATGAAATACTTGTAAAGAAAGGCATGTAAAGGAAGTCATCGAGCCGGACATGATTATGAGCCGGCCGGGACTCTGTAGGCTGCCAGGCGTCAACCCATGTATATAAGGGGACGACCCGACGACGGCTTGGGCAAGAAAGAACAGATCGATAACCAAGCCGGCGAGTTGAGCCTCTTGGAGATCAAAACCTCAGCAATACCAATCCCAACTAGACGTAGGCTTTTACCTTCATCGTAAGGGGACGAACTAGTATAAAAACCCTCTCATGTCGTTTGTCCCGATTAACCCCTTTAAGCTTCCTAGTGCGATGGCCCTACGACTAAGTCCTTGCTCTAGGACATTCGTCGTGACAATTCCACGACATTTCTTGTGCAAATAATATCAGAGGGAGGTGCACCAGGTGGGCACAACCCACCTGGGCGCGCCAGGACCCCCAGGCGTGCCCTGGTGGGTTGTGGTCCTCACATGGGCCCCCTCACTTATCCCTTCATCACACATCATCACTTACCTCCAGAAAAAATCTCCGTTGCTCTCTCTCCCGTGTTCTTGCTCTCAAACCCGCGGATTTCGATCTCTTTGCTCGAAGCTCCGTTTCCGAAACTGTTTCCGGTGATTGTTGCTTGGTATGTGACTCCATCATTTGTCCAATTAGTTTTTGTTTTAGTGGTCTATATTTTGAATAATTATCTACTCTTGGTGCTATTGTAGATGAGCTTGCATGTTAAATTCTTAGAGTTCTAAGTAGTTTGAATGCTTGCTATGGCATTTATGTATCCCTATGAGTAGTTGGTATCATTTTTGTGAAGTTTTGTTGAGAAAATTTTGTGGGCTAATAAATTTCAGAATTTTTGTTCATGGGAAAACCATTAATATATTTAGGATGTTTGGCTCTAAGAAGAACTCAAAGGGTGTTATTGGGGAGTCATCTGATAGTGATCTCCATCCTCGAAGGTTGGCGGAAGTACGGCCGTGTGAGTGTCCACACACCCCGTTCCTGGAAGAGGCTAGAATCCTTTAGGAGTTCACACAATATGTTGCTAATGCTGGCCTCACCAACTTCATCGCAGATGAGTGTGAATAGCATCAAATCCTCACAAACATCTTTGTTCAAAGTTTTACTTTCCTGCCTAGGAATAATCCTCCTGAAGTGAGCTTTGATTTATATGCTGAAAACCATTAGATACCACTTACTGAATTTTGTGACATATGCATGATCCCTTCTGATGGGAGCTTAGCCGAGCGTAGGCTGGCTGGGTTTGAGGCCTTTTATCGCACTTTGACAGTGGGAGATGAGAGAGGGGTGTCAGCTACCACTGCCATTGGCTCGCATTTTCCTACTGTTCATTACTTTGCACTTTTTATTACAAAATGCTTGCTTGATAGGGAGAAGGTGGGTGCACTTAGTTCACCAGACCTTGCCGTTTTACTCGTGCATTAGAGGTCGACAACACTCATAGCTTGGGAGCTATTGTGGCTCGTCGCCTCCATATTAATAAATCCCAGGGTAAAATACATGGCGGGATTTATGCTACTCGTTTGGCGGCTCACTTTAATGTTGAGATGCCCTCATGATTACCCTCTGGCCAAGGTTTACCTCGACCGCACAGCCATGGATCACCACCATTTTACTAATATCGAATCTCCTAACATCCCTATTCCATATAGCATGGTTTTTAGTGTGAGGACTTGTAGTGTTATTCCACTGCCTGCTCCTCCTTTGTTTGATTCTGTTGCTAGGGGTGGATATAGGATTATGCCTACAGACATCATCACCTACCAGAACGCTCAGGCTGATGTGGAGGCAGCACAGGAACCTCAGCAATGGGATGAGTGGATGCCCGCTCCTCAGCACCCCTACAACCATCCAGACTACTAATCAACTACCAAGCTAGGCTAAAAGCCTAAGCTTGGAGGAGTACGTGTTCTCACCGACATTACATTCATGTACACTTATTTTTATTTGTCGGTGTTCACACTTTTTCATTGTATCATCCATGCTTAGATTTATTTTCTTGCTTTCATCTTGTGTGTTTGAAAAACTTTAGAAACAAAAAAAATAGTTGGAGCTAGTTTACTTTCTATGCATGCTTAGTAGTAATATTAAAAAGAAAACCCGAAAAGATTTCCTTGTTCTTCTTTTGCTTGTTGGGAGCTTTCCCATGTAAATTGTTTTTCTTGTTTTTGCTTTTCCCTTTTATTTGTTTGTTCAAGAAAACCAAAAACTCAAAATATATTTCAGTGTGTTTCTCCAAATTTCTTTTCCATTTATTCGAGTTGTACCGAGGAGAAGACCACGATGAAAATGTTGAGTGGTTGTCATATGAATAATTGTTGATTTAATAAAGAGCACATTTTACCTTGTATTCCCTTGTTGAATAAAATGTCTGCAGATTCCATCTTAGTCCATGGTACTCTTGCACTATTATTATTTTTATATCGTTCGGTCGTGCAAGTGAAAGGCAATAATGACGATATTCGATGAACTGGCCGTGGCAGAGAGAAACAGGTATGAACTCGACTTGTTCTGTTTGTATAAATATGTTCAACCTAGTATCCATGATTCAGCCCATTATGAGTAAACATGTTTGCAATGACAATTAGAGATTATAGTTTCTCATGCCATGCATAAGTAGCTGAGAGTGGATAATGATTTATCTTGGATATCTGTTGGGGAACGCAGTAATTTAAAAAAAATCTACGCAAACGCAAGATCCATCTAGGTGATGCATAGCAATGAGAGGGGAGAGTGTTGTCTACGTACCCTCGTAGACCGTAAGCGGATGCATTATGACAATGCGGTTGATTAGTCGTACGTCTTCATGATCTGACCGATCCTAGCACCGAAGGTATGATACCTCCGCGATCTGCACACGTTCAGCTCGATGACGTCCCACGAACTCTAGATCCAGCAGAGTGTCGTGGGAGAGCTTCGTCAGCATGACGGCATGATGACGGTGATGACGAAGCTACCGGCGCAGGGCTTCGCCTAAGCTCTACAACGATATGACCGAGGTGGAAATCTGTGGAGGGGGGCACCACACACGGCTAAACAATCAACTTGTGTGTCTATGGGGTGCCCCCTCCCCCATATATAAAGGAGTGGAGGAGGGGGAGGGCCGGCCCTCTATGGCGCACCCAAGGGGAGTCCTACTCCCAGTGGGAGTAGGATTCCCCCCCTTCCCTAGTTGGATTAGGAGAGGAAGGAAGGGGGAGAGAGGGGGAAGGAAAGGGGGGCCTGGCCCCCCACCCAATTCAGATTGGGCTTGAGGGGGGCACGCCCCCTCCTAGACTCCCTTCTCCTCTCTCCCACTATGGCCCAATAAGGCCCATATACTTCCCGGGGGGTTCCGGTAACCTCCCAGTACTCCAATAAATGCCCGAACTCACCCGGAACCATTCTGATGTCCAAACATAGTCATCCAATATATGGATCTTTATGTCTCAACTATTTCGAGACTCCTCGTCATGTCCGTGATCATATCCGGGACTGCGAACAACCTTCGGTACATCAAAACACATAAACTCATAATACCGATCATCACCGAACATTAAACGTGCGGACCCTACGGGTTCGAGAACTATGTAGACATGACCGAGACTCATCTCCGGTCAATAACCAATAGCGGAACCTGGATGCTCATATTGGTTCCTACATATTCTACGAAGATCTTTATCAGTCAATCCGCATAACAATATACGTAGTTCCCTTTGTCATCGGTATGTTACTTGCCCGAGATTCGATCATCGGTATCTCAATACCTAGTTCAATCTCGTTACTGGCAAGTCTCTTTACTCGTTCCGTAATGCATCATCCCACAACTAACTCATAGTCACAATGCTTGCAAGGCTTATAGTGATGTGCATTACCGAGAGGGCCCAGAGATACCTCTCCGATACTCAGAGTGACAAATCCTAATCTCGATCTATGCCAACTCAACAAACACCATCAGAGACACCTGTAGAGCATCTTTATAATCACCCAGTTACATTGTGATGTTTGATATCACACTAAGTGTTCCTCCGATATTCGGGAGTTGCATAATCTCAAAGTCATAGGAACATGTATAAGTTATGAAGAAAGCAATAACAATAAACTAAATGATCAAAGTGCTAAGCTAACGGATGGGTCAAGTCAATCACATCATTCTCTAATGATGTGATCCCGCTCATCAAATGACAACTCTTTTGTCCATGGCTAGGAAACTTAACCATCTTCGATTAACGAGCTAGTCAAGTAGAGGCATACTAGTGACACTCTGTTTGTCTATGAATTCACACATGTACTAAGTTTCCGGTTAATACAATTCTAGCATGAATAATAAACATTTATCATGATATAAGGAAATATAAATAACAACTTTATTATTGCCTCTAGGGCATATTTCCTTCAGTCTCCCACTTGCACTGGAGTCAATAATCTAGTTCACATCATCATGTGATTTAAAACCAATAGTTCACATCTTTATGTGATTAGTTCACATCTCCATGTGACTAATACCCAAAAGGTTTACTAGAGTCAATAATCTAGTTCACATCGCTATGTGATTAACACCCAAAGAGTGATCATGTTTTGCTTGTGAGAGAAGTTTAGTCAACGGGTCTGCCACATTCAGATCCGTATGAATTTTGCAATTTTTCTATCTCTACAATGCTCTGCACGGAGCTACTCTAGCTAATCGCTCCCACTTTCAATATGTATCCAGATTGAGACTTAGAGTCAACTGGATTAGTGTCAAAGCTTGCATCGACGTAACCCTTTACAACAAACTTTTTGTAACCTCCATAACTGAGAAATATTTCCTTAGTCCTCTAAGGATAATTTTTTACCGCTTTTTAGTGATCTACTCCTAGATCAAAATTGCACTCCCTTGCCAAACTCAGGGCAGGGTATACAATAGGTCTGGTACACAACATGGCATACTTTATAGAACCTATGGCTGAGGCATAGGGAATGACTTTCATTCTCTCTATATCTTCTGCTGTGGTCGGGCTTTGAGTCTTACTCAACTTCACACCCTGCAACACAGGAAATAACTCTTTCTTTGACTGTTCCATTTTGAACTACTTCAAAAACTTGTCAAGGTATGTACTCATTGAAAAAACTTATCAAGCGTCTTGATCTATCTCTATAGATCTTGGTGCTCAATAAGTAAGCAACTTCACCGAGGTCTTTCTTTGAAAAAAATCCTTTCAAACACTCCTTTATGCTTTCCAGAAAATTCTACATCATTTCCGATCAACAATATGTCATTCACATATACTTATCAGAAAGGCTGTAGTGCTCCCACTCACTTTCTTGTAAATACAGGCTTCACCACAAGTCTGTATAAAACTATATGCTTTGATCAACTTATCAAAGCATATATTCCAACTCCGAGGTGCTTGCACCAGTCCATAGATGGATTGCTGGAGCTTGCATATTTTGTTAGCACCTTTAGGATTGACAAAACCTTCTGGTTGCATTATATACAACTCTTCTTTAATAAATGCATTAAGGAATGCATTTTTGTTTATCCATTTGCCAGATTTCATAAAATGCAGCAATTGCTAACATGATTCAGACATTCTTAAGCATCGCTACGAGTGAGAAAAACTCATCGTAGTCAACACCTTGAACTTGTCGAAAAACTTTCGCAACAAGTCGAGCTTTGTAGATAGTAACACTACCATCAGCGTCCATCTTCCTCTTGAAGATCCATTTATTCTCAATGGTTTGCCGACCATCGAGCAATTCCACCAAAGTCCATACTTTGTTTTCATACATCGATCCTATCTCAGATTTCATGGCCTTAAACCATTGTGCGGAATCTGGGCTCATCATCGCTTCCTCATAGTTCGTAGGTTCGTCATGGTCTAGTAACATGACTTCCAGAACTGGATTACCGTACCACTCTGGTGCGGAACGTACTCTGGTTGACCTACGAGGTTTGGTAGTAAATTGATCTGAAGTTTCATGATCATCATCATTAACTTTCTCACTAATTGGTGTAGGCATCACTGGAACTGATTTCTGTGATGAACTACTTTCCAATTCGGGAGAAGGTACAATTACCTCATCAAGTTCTACTTTCCTCCCACTCACTTCTTTAGAGAGAAACTTCTTCTCTAGAAAGAATCCATTCTTAGTAACAAAGATCTTGCCTTCGGATCTGTGATAGAAGGTGTTCCCAACATTTTCTTTTGGGTATCCTATGAAGACGCACTTCTCCGATTTGGGTTTGAGCTTATCAGGTTGAAACTTTTTCACATAAGCATCGCAACCCCAAACTTTTAAGAAACGGCAGCTTATGTTTCTAGACAAACCATAGTTCATAAGGTGTCGTGTCAACGGATTAGACAGTGCCCTATTTAATGTGAATGTAGCTGTCTCTAATGCATAACCCCAAAACGATAGTGGTAAATCAGTAAGAGACATCATAGATTGCACTATATCCAATAAGGTACGGTTATGACGTTCGGACACACCATTATGCTGTGGTGTTCCAGGTGGCATGAGTTTGTGAACTATTCCACATTGTTTTAATTGAAGACCAAACTCGTAACTCAAATACTCGTCTTCGCGATTAGATCATAGAAACTTTATTTTCTTGTTACGATGATTTTCCACTTGACTCTGAAATTCTTTGAACTTTTCAAATGTTTCAAACTTATGTTTCATCAAAGTAGATTGATACGTCTCCGTCGTATCTACTTTTCCAAACACTTTTGCCCTTGTTTTGGACTCTAACTTGCATGATTTGAATGGAACTAACCCGGACTGACGCTGTTTTTAGCATAATTGCCATGGTGTTATTTTTGTGCAGAAATAGAAGTTCTTGGAATGACCTGAAAATCAACGGAGAATTATTTTGGAATATATAAAATATAATGGAAGAAGAATCCACGTCAGGGGGCCTCCACCTGTCCACGAGGGTGGGGGGCGCGCCTGCCCCCCTAGGCGCGCCCCCTGTCTCATGGGCCCCCTGACGCTCCACCGACCTCAACCTTGACTCTATATATTCACTTTCGGGGAGAAAAAAAATCAGAGAGAAGGATTCATTGCGTTTTACGATACGGAGCTGCCGCCAATCCCTAAACTCTCTTGGGAGGGCTGATCTAGAGTCCGTTCGGGGCCCCGGAGAGGGGAATCCGTCACCATCACCATCATCAACCTTCCTCCATCACCAATTTCATGATGCTCACCGCCGTGCGTGAGCAGTTCCATCGTAGGCTTGCTGGACGGTGATGGGTTGGATGAGATTTATCATGTAATCGAGTTAGTTTTGTTAGGGTTTGATCCCTAGTATCCACTATGTTCTGAGATTGATGTTGCTATGACTTTGCTATTCTTAATGCTTGTCACTAGGGCCCGAGTGCCATGATTTCAGATCTGAACCTATTATGTTTTCATGAATATATGTGAGTTCTTGATCCTATCTTGCAAGTCTATAGTCACCTAGTATGTGTTATGATCCGGCAACCCCGAAGTGACAATAATAGTGACCACTATCGGTGATGACCATAGTTTGAGGAGTCACTAGTAGAAAAACCCCCATTCGTCCCGGTTGATAAGGGCCTTTTGTCTCGGTTTGTGAACCGGGACTAAAGGGTCGTTACTAATGCCCTAACCCTTTAGTCCTGGTTCTTACACGAACAGGGACATATGGGCCTCCATGTGGCCGGTGCGCCGAGCCCAGGCAGGAGGGCCTTTGGTCCCGGTTGGTGGCACCAACCGGGACCAATAGGCATCCACGCGTCAGCATTTCAGGGGCTGGGTTTTTTTGCAGGGGGGGTTGGGGGTTTTGGGGGTTTAATTTAGGTGTTTCATATATTGTGTTAGCTAGCTAATTAATAGAGAGAAGTGTCCTCTCTTATGTCCGTGCTTGGATGACACTATATATACGTGCATATAGAGAGGACTAGACACGCTAGCTAGTAAGCAAATAAAGGAAACAGAAGATCGTCATGAGCATATGCATACAGAGAGAAGTGATATCGACCACCTCTCCTTCTCCGAGAGATTGGTCGAACAACAAGTTCTCGTATATCTATCCGATACTACCGGCTACATATATACAATAATTATCTCTTACAATATAATCTCCTAATTATATATGAACGCAAGGTCCACATAGTATTCTCCGTCTTCAGCGATCACGTGGTCAAGGAAGAATGCCGCCAATTCCTCTTGAATTGCTCGCATACGATGACATACATACATGGGAAAATAATGTTATCGGGGAGGGGGTAGGTCGAACCCCCCCTTGTGTTGAAGTTATCGGGACACGGGGTATATCGACAACGACATATCCGATAAAAAATAAGAAGACGAAGAAGAAATAAAAAGAGGAGAAGAAGAAAGAAATAGAGGAGAAGAAGAGAAAATATAATATATTCTATTTTCTCTTCTTCTCCTCTATTTCTTTCTTTCTTCTTCTCCTCTTCTTTTTCTTCTTTTTTCTTCTTCTTCTTATTTATTTCTCATCTTCTTCCTCTCCTCTTCTTCTCCTTTCTTCCTCTTCTTATTTTCCTTTTTCCTCTCATTCTTTTTCTTCTTCTTCCTTTCCTAGCTACATATATAAAACTTTTCTAAAAATGTAACTTTTGCATACATACATGGGAAAATTATATTATCGGGGAGGGGGTAGGTCGAACCCCCCCTCGTGTTGAAGTTATCGGGACATGGGGTATATCGACGACGACAGACCCGAAAAAAAAGAAGACGAAGAAGAAATAAAAAGAGGAGAAGAAGAAAGGAATAGAGGAGAAGATCAAAGAAAAAAAAGAAGAAAACAAGAGGAGAAGAAGAAAGGAATAGAGAGGAGAAGAAGAAAAAATAGAATTTTTTTCTATTTTTTCTTCTTCTCCTCTCTATTCCTTTCTTCTTCTCCTCTTCCTTTTCTTCCTCTCCTCTTCTTCTCCTCTTCCTTTTCTTCCTCTCCTCTTCTTCTCCTCTTCCTTTTCTTCCTCTCCTCTTCTTCTCCTTTTCCTCTTCTTATTTTCCTTTTTCCTCTCCTAAATATATAAAACTTTTATAAAAATGAAACTAACCTAAAATGTACTAAATCAGAGAACATATATAGATAATTCTTTTCTAAATATATAAATCTAACTTTTTTGCATATATGAACATATATACACAGAGAACATACAAACATATATACATTTTTATAAAAAAGCGAAATACAAATCATCATATATATGAAAAAAATCTGAAAAGAAGCAACATACATAATACATATACTCACATACATATATATATATAATCTGAAAAAAACAAGCATATAGTATATGAAAAAAAGAGGGGAGGGGCGGTGCCGGCCGGACCAAGGGAGGGGCAGGGGCGCGGGTTCGGCGGCGAGGATGGCGACGGGGCAGGGGG